>NW_007726627.1:40471-51524 GCF_000696425.1 Galeopterus variegatus | reverse complement strand
ATTCCTCGCCGCCACATTCCTGCGCTTAACCCTGCCGCTCCCGGGGCGGCTGCACGAGCCTGGGCGCCTGGAGCCCGACTGGGCGGGGGAGGGGAGCCGAGGGACCAGGTGGGCCGGAGGAGGGCTGAAGAATGCGCCGCTCGCTCCCTCCCCTTGACCCCAACTATCTCCCTCCGGCCAAACGCCTTGCGTTTTTAGAGTTTCAGGACGGGAGAGATTGCAAAAGAGAACGCCCAGCCACCTTCTCAACCTCTTTCCGTCTTCTAGGGAAACCACAAGACCTTCGAGAAGAAAGCAGTGGGGGAAGCACTCCTCTGAAGAAAAAGTCCCAATACGCAGGAAGGGCCCACAGCCTCCCCCGCGCCGCGCCCCGGTCCCTTCGGAACCCCAGGGGCGGTTCGGGGCGGAGGGAAAGTGTGAAAAACACCGAAAGCGCTGGAAGCGAGTCTGTGGCGTGTCCAGGGAGGCGTCGCCCCCGGGGCCTCTGCAGGGCGCCTGGCCCTCGGTGACCTCAGCGGAGACTGAGGGCCTCGCGGCGGAAAGCGAAGGCGGGCCCCGCGGTCCAAGAGCGCCGCGACAGGCCTGCCTTAGTGGCCCGCGGGGGAAACTCCGGCCTGACTCTGAGAAGCGACTGGGCCACCCCGGGGGGTCGCCGCCGCTGCCGCCCGTCGCGCGTTGGCCTGCTGCGCGGAGTCAGCCGGGCCTCCCTCCGCGTCGGGGAGCTCCATCCGCGGGGTCTCGGCGGCCACCGGGGGCCCTCTGCCGCTGGCCTCCGCTGCTGGGTTTAGGACAGTTGGACGTGGACGTGTCCCTTGCGTCCAGCCGCCCGCCCCGGGAAGTTCCCCACCCCGAGCCCCGTTGTGGCCAAGAAGGTGTGGGCGACCACGCTGGAGGGAGCCCACGGCAGCGGGCCAGACGCCAGACTTCCCTAGGCCCTGGATCCGTCCGGGGCGGGACGCGATCTTCCCTCATGCCACAATTATTTATTTATTCAGGAGCTACTACGTGCTGGTCGGCACTGAGGAGGGGCGGGACGTCGGGCTCGGGGTAGGACAATGCCAGGAGCAGCAGGGCTGGGGTCTAGGGACACTGAGCCTCCCGACATTAAGGCTCCTCTCCAGCCAGGTCTCCGCCACCGTCCTCCACTCATAGTCTTCCGGGCTATTAGGCAGCTTCTCCTAAAATCCTAGCATCTGAGGAAGGCCCCGGAGCCCAGCCATCACCTTTTGGTGTGAATGCACTTAATCCTGCCCGCCGATGGGTAGTGACTTCCCACCTCGGGCAGGACTCAGCTCTGGGCTGGGGCTTTCTGAGGGTTTGGGACAACCTCCGCCTCCCCGCCGGTATTCACAGACCGGCGAGGGTCCAGTGAGTTGGGATTCACTCCTGTGCGGAGGCGGTGTTGCGAGGTTTGGGGAGGCGCTGCCCGGGGAAGAGGAACGATTTTCGGATCCTCAGACCGTCTGCGGTCAGCCTAGAAGGTAGAGGAGGCTGGTCCCGGAGAGGAAGGGCGGAGACTCGGACTCGGAACAAGCTTCCCGCAGGGGATTGGACCTGCCTTCTCTAGCGAGGGTCCTAGGAGAGGGTATGGGGGTCGCATTTGCACTTTACCAGTCTGGGCTCGGAGCGGAAACTTTAAGCCGCCAGAAACTCTGGAGAGCTTGGAGCACCTGGGAATGAGCAGAGAGAGCTGGAGGTGGGGAAGGGGGCACCCAAGGCGAATTCGCTCGCTCCTTCTAGGTCGTCTTTTACACCAAGGCCCTGTCTGCTGATCTGAGATCTGCCCCAATCCATTAATCAGGAGGTGCTCCAAGGCAAGTTTCTCCAGTTCCCGGTGGAATGAGACATCTTAGCGGGTAGTCTAAAGGTTGGACTTTTGAATGCTGTGAAAAAGGTCGTGCCTGTCTAAAATGAATCTCTCACAATACTGAGTGAGTGTGCTTCGTGTTGGACTACTCTAAGTCGGCCCACTTGCATGGCCAGAATTTGCGTTGTAGTATACTAATAACATCATTCAGCAACCAAACCAGACTATTCTTATTTAAACCTTGCCTCCTGGCTTTTTTTTTCCCGCCCCCCAAATAATTTGAAAACACGTATTATACAAAAATGTCTACATGCTACTATTTAAAAAATCAACGTAACACATTTTGCTGTTGCCATAATTTATTTCACTGGGATGAACTACTTACTGCACAATACTTCTCAGGGTAATTTCAAATTTGGTAAGCTTTCAGCCAAATATTTTTACCCAAATTCTAAAAGTGATGAGGAATCCAAAATAGCACACACCATTAAATGGCATTTATTGTTCCATAAATCTTCAGACTTCAAAAAGAAGTGCTAAATAGCCAAACCAAACTCTAAAGCAATTAAGAGACAAGTTCCCTTCTTTCCCACTGATTGGCACAGGAAACATTTGGTCATACAAAAGCAGTTAAAATGACAGAAAGGAGAATTGCTGTTGTACAGCCTTTCTGTTTTGCTTAAGTTTAAACTCTCCTCTTCTGAGTTTACACAATTTACATGGTAACATCCCTTCAGAGAATTGCTAATGGTTAACACAATGGAACTTCATTTATATTTATACCTGTAAAAGGAAAATAAGTGTGAAAATTATGCCTATTTTAGAGACGGATATGTTTAGATTTGACTTGGGCTCCAGTTGATTCTTGGCAAAGAAAGATGATGTAATCTGCTGCCCAGGATGTCAGATTACCCCAGTGTCTATGGAACCATGTACAAGCCACTGAAGACTCTATTCTCTGGCCCTCAAAATTCTCTTTTCTCCTGGCTTTATGTTTTCTCCAGTCTATGGGGAGGAGTCACCATAAACAAAGCTCCCAATGTCAATGTCCAAATCCTGGGTGGCAGGAAAATTAGTGATATGAAAAATGGCAGTAGACAGTAAAATTTATTTTAAAAGATAATTTTGTTATATCCAATTCCAGCACAATGATTTTACCTATTGGATATTAAAGTTCCTCAAAATATATGCAGAGATGCTCATTGTGGCATGTTTTATAAGAAAACTGGAAAAGCCACCAGTGGCCATCAGTAAGGGACTGGTAACTGAATTATGAATTATCTATATATCCTCAGCAGGCATTTTAAAACATTAGATAAACATATATATGCTGATAAGGAAAGATGTCCAGGATCTATTAAGTTAAAAAAAAAAAGTGAAGTGCAAAAAGACACTTGCTGGATCATTTCAGTGGAGTTACAATCCAGGCCTGGAGGTGGGGCCAATCGTAAAATGTAAAGAAGAAAACGTTCTCCTATCTACTTCCTCCATGCCAAACGAAGAACACAGATAGTAAAGGAAGGATGGGGACTGTCAGGGAGGTCCCGTCAAAGAAGTATACATGAGGTAAATGATCAGTAAGGAAAAGATCAGATGCAATACCAAAATGGACAGGCAGGGCATGCTTGTGGAAAGAACTGGATGTGCAAAGTTCAAAGATGGATCTGCTGTGAAGGTGCCTAAGACTGGCTGGAGCCGTCTAGTTAGGAGGCTGTCGTGATAATATAGGTATGAGATAGATAAGGTCTGGATTAGAAATAAGCCAATGGAGGATGAAAAGGAATGATTTGGCAAGAATTTGGGACTGATTAGATTAAGAAGGGAGAGCTGAATAAACTAGAAGGAGGATTCTAGAATGATTCCAAGATTTTAGGTTGTCAAAAGATACTCAAAGAGCTGGAAAAAATGAGGAAGTCCGAAGGGGGATCTGATATGGGGTCTGATTTTAGAAATTAGAGATACCCAGCAGAAAGTTAAAGGTCAGGACTAAAGCTCAAACCAAAGGTCAGGACTGCAAATACACGTATAGTTGGAAGTCACCACCAGAAAGTTAGAGAACTGAGGATTCAGGACTGAATCTTGGGAAGGAAACATCAGTGCAAGTTGAATAGAATTAAGTAACCCATCTATAATCCTATTTGTAGCCTATAACTCTTTGTTAATTTGATATGATTTTGTTTATTTCTTTGTAAAATGTGGTCTCCATTTTCAGTGATGTGTGTAAGAATTAGTGGCTAGTGTGTAAAGTAGGTCTGAAAGAATTATTGTTATAACCTTTATTGTTATGTTAGTGAATCAACTCTGTGTAGGACGAGATGAACTGGTTTTTAGTATTTTAATATCCCTTGTTTCCTCAAGCAGATCAGGGATTATATAAACTGGAAATTCTAAATAAAGAGAACATTCCTTTTTTCTGAATTAAACTAGTGGCCTTTTTTTTTTTCTCTCTCTCTCCTGCAAATGTACTGGTTAAAATAAATAACATCTCTAATTATCGTGAATAGGTAACCCTAATCCACAATTCCTAACCTCTATTGTCTAGACAGTCCTTAATAAGAGAGGCATGTTATCTTTAAAAATTCCCTGTGCTGGGCCAAACCAAAATCCTCGATTACCATAAGCACTTCCCCTCCAGTTAATTATTATACTCACACCTTAGGCAAAAACAATCATTCCAATTCAATAATAAGCAACATCAAACAGATTAGGTTTTAGCTTATTTACTAGTGATAGGAGACCCACATTGAGCAAATTCTGTGGTTGCTAAAAAGATAGTAAACGCTTAAAATATCTGTCTTATTACTGAAAAGGAAGATAGCACAAATGCCACGTTTATATGCATGAGGCTCTCAGAGGGCATCTCTTGTATACTCTGTGGGATAGATTCCTAGGCTAAGTATTCATTTACGTTCTTTCTTATATAATGAAATAATATAACGTTCTATTTTCCTTTTACCATCTTTATTTTTTTTATTTTTTAAATTTTTTTTAAAGATGACCGGTAAGGGGATCTTAACCCTTGACTTGGTGTTGTCAGCACCACGCTCACCCAGTGAGCAAACCGGCCATCCCTATATGGGATCCGAACCCGTGGCCTTGGTGTTATCAGCACCACACCCTCCCGAGTGAGCCACAGGCCAGCCCCTCCTTTTACCATCTTTAATTTGCATCTTTTTTCCATTCCAACTTTAAAGTCTGTGAAAAACAGCTTCTTTGGAAGATGGGACTATGTTCCCTCATCCTTATCTTTTAAAACAATTTTACATCTCCTCACCTGTTCTTCTGAATTTCTTATTCCTCATTAAAATTTTTATTTTTGCTTATTGTTTATCAGTTTTTCTCTCTGTCCTCACCTCATCCTCCCTCTCCCCCTCAGTTCTAAATTCCATGATGTTGACTTAATATTGTGAATTTGGCTTTAAGAAATTTAGTGACAATATAAATCTCGCAAATTAGTTGGAGTTTGGGGATAGCCACATTGAATAGGGGAAAAAAGGCATGTGTAATAAAAATGTTCAAAGAAATATATTTTGCCGACAAATATATGGAAAGGTGCTCAACATTATTAGTAACCAGTAAAAGGCAAATTAAAACCACAATGAGATACCTATACATAGTCTCCTGATTAGCAAAAATTAAAAGGTTTAATAGTATCAAGTGTTGGCAAGAATGTAGAGTAACGAGAATTGTCATCAATAACTAGTGGGAGTACAAATTGGTACAAACACAATTTGTCTTTATCTAGGAACGTTGAGAATATCTACATCCTATATCTAGCAGTTCCACTCCTAGGTATATCCCTAGGAAAACTCACAGATACATTCATCAGATCCATGTACAAGAATGCTTACAGCAGTTTTACTTACAGTAGCTGGAAACTGAAGCATGCAAATATCCAATAAAGAGTGTAGTGGATAATTAAATTGTAGTATATTTAAACAGTGGAATACGATATAGCAGTGAAAAAAGAATGAACTACAGCTACACAAAACCCCTTGGGTAAATCTTTAAAAATACAATGCTGGAAGCTGGTAAACAACAAAACAAAACCATAATGTTGAGTAAAAAAAGCAAGAAAAAAGGATTTTGTTTTGTTTGCAAATTCTTGAACAAATGCATTGAACTGCATGGGTCCACTTACGTGCAGATTTTTTTCAATAAATACATTATATTGAAAAATAGGCTATAGTTAGGTAGCCTACCTAACAGTAGGCTATTAGTAGTTAAGTACATTTATTTTGCTCCTTAAGTAACGATGTGGAGTAATGATGCAGTCCCCTCCATGGAGCTGGGGGCTTGCAGTGCCATGAGGCTGCAACCATGGATGTTACACATGGATTTTCTGCGCGGGGAGGGGAGTCAACACAGGGGTAGGGGTGTCATTCCTAACCTGCGCTCTCATTCAAGGGTCAACTGTAGCATGATTTCATTCATATACAGTTCACAAAAACAGGTAAAACCAAACCATGTTTGTTAGGGATGCATATACTCGTATAAGGGGTAAAAGTATAAAGAAAAACCAGGTAACCCTTATCATAAAAGTCAGGATAGTGCTTACCTCTAAAGGGAGGGATGATTTTGAACTTGGGGAGGGAAACATGCTGAGGATGATTCTGATAATGTTCGTTGTTGACCTGTTTACTCTTTATTTGTTAAATTATTTATGCACGTTTTATACATTTTTCTGTACATATATTTCTCTCTCAAACACACACACACACACACACACACACACACCACACAGAAATAAGTAGCATAATTTTATCTTGAAGTGTGAAGAACACCCATGTGTGAAGAATACAGATTTGGGGACATATTCAGGTACTTCAAAAAGTTCGTGAAAAGTAGAATTAAAATATAATACAAATCTTTCCATGAACTTTTTGAAGACCCCTCGTATATACAAATAAGATGTGATCATAATAATTCTGTAAAACAAAGCTATATCCTTCAAGTTGTTATCCTGCAGTGCGGTGAGACAGGGATGGGGAGTGGTTTGTGTGTGTGTGTGTGCGTGTGCGTGTGCGTGTGCGTGTGTGTGTGTGTGTGTGTGTTTGTATGAAGTTACATGTGGACTTTCCACTGGTAGGGGGGAGGGGGGTGACCATTTTAAAACCAAAACAAATTCTGCACAATAATCCTACACAACGAATTCTCTATTTGGTTACTAAACAACTTCAATTTTAAAGAGACCTGAGTACTGTTCCACTGACACCCTTTGGTGGTGGGGGGGCTGTGGGTAGGACGAAGTGGGGGCCAGTCCCCCCAAACTGAACTGTGCATACCAGTTTTTGCAGCTGTTACCCTTCAGTTTATCTCATCTCTTCCTGCATAAAACACCCAAATCACGTCTTCTAGGAGTTACTGAAACCATCAAATCCTCAAATAAAACAAATTTCTCGCTCGTCCATTCAACATTTACTGAGCCCTTATTTGAACAAGGTTGTAGACATTAAAAGGTGAAGAAGAGCAGAGTCCCTGTCAGATTGTAACACTAATTAACTATTTGGGTATTCCTGTGTATTGTGCTGTTTTTATGTCTTTAAATATATTTAATTTTGTTGTTGTAATACTGTTATTTTGATATTTTAAAAATAAGAAATCTGAACTGTTTATTTCTTGAGACATGTTCAAGAGACTTAGACATGTTTTCTTCGAAAAATGTGAAGACTACAGAAAAGTTGAAAAAATAATAAAATAAGTACCTCTGCATCTGTGTTCCAGATTCACCAGGAGATATTAACATTTTCCATATTACTTTTATTTCTCTGTCATGGAGATATGGGTTTTTTATACTCAACCATTCGAAAATAAATTATAGACATCATGACACATGACTCCTAAATACTTCAATACAAAAAATTACATTCTCCCACATAACCACAAAAGTGTTATCAAACCTAAGAAATTAAAATTGATATAATAAGTATTACCTAATATACAGGCCATATTCAAATTTCCCCAGTTGCCTTACGACAGCCTCTATAGCTATTCATTTGTTTGCTTGTTTGCTTAAAAAAGGATCTAGTCAAGACCAGGACATTGCACTTGATTGGCATGTCTCTTTTGTTTTCTTTAATCTTGAACATCCCTCTGCTTTTATTTTTTAAAAAATCCTTCATGACAATGACAAAGAGTCTATCTAGGCCACTAGTCTTGTCAAATATCACAGTCTGGTTTCAGGTTGTGATCAGGAAGCAGGGGATGACAGTTTTGTCTCATCACTGGTGACGCTAAATTGAATCACTCAGAGTGGTACCTGACAGACGTATCTGATACCATTTTAAAGGTGTCTTTTCCTTTTGTAATTAGTAGCTGTCTGTGTGGTGATACTTTGAGACTGTATGAATATTCTTTTTGTCATCACCTCTTTTACTCACTGGATTTATCATTCACTGAAGATCCATGTTTGAATTAATTATTACACTGATGGTTCCAAAAAGGTGGGGTTTTTTGCTATATTTATGAGCCAGCAATTTTTTTTTAAAGCCAGTCACATGAGCCAGCGTTTTTATATGGAGAAAAATTTTTCCTATCCCTTCCTGCCATCATCATCATCATCATTGATTATAATAATTATTATTATAATCATTTGGAACTTGTCTTAATATACCATAAACTGGGAGGTTTAAACAATATAAATTTATTTACTCACAGGTCCGGAACTGGCAAGTCCAAAATCAAGGTGAGGGCCCTTTCCCGGCTTGTGGACAGCAAACTTCTCACTGTGTTTTCATATGGCAGAGAGAAAAAGAGAACTCTCTGGTGTCTCCTCCTATAAGGACACTAATCCTATCAGACCTGGGCCCCACTCTTGTGACCTCATTTAACCTTAATTAATTCCTTACTCAAATACAGCCATATTGGGGGTTAGGATTTCCACATATGAATTTGGGGTGGGGACACAACTCAGTTCATAGAAGGACTTGACTGACGGATTATTTTCTTATTCAGTGTGTTATAATCCATTACCATCATTTTTTTATTGTGATAAAATACACAGAACATAAAATGTACCTTTTAAGCCATTTTTGAATGTACAGTTCAGGGGTGTTATGTACTTTCACATTGTTGTGAACCATGAAGATGAAGAACTTTTTCGTCTTCACCATCTGAAACTCCGTACCCATCAAACACTAACTCCCCGTGCCTTTCCCCCTTGCTCCTGACAACTACACTGTCATTTTCCTCTAATGCTCAAATTGTTTCAGATTTGGCCAGCGGGCGCTCCTTCAAGCTGGCTCTTGCATCCTTTAACATGTCTCCACCATTCTCAGCACACTCCCTTGTCTCCCTCCAGCACAAGAAGTTGTGCCAGGTTCCTCGTATGTTTCCCTGACCCAGAGCTGGAATCAGCCATTTCTCCTAGGACCCCAGTTCCTTTCAGTGGGGAGAAATATTTGGAAACTGATATCTGGACATTGAGGGGCATTCATCGCTATTGGGATGTCATCCAGACCTTCCTAGTAGACAGAGTTTTGACATGTTTACATGTACATCCATTGATCTGTCAAGAACCATGAGTTCACAGCAATTCCTTCAATTCGTTGTGGTTTTGTTTCCTTTCCACATTTGTAATTCCCTTTTCCAACAGTGAGAAACCAGACTCTCCTTATCTTTAATATACTGATGCATTTCATCAACACCCTGAATGTAACCAGTCTCCCAAGGCTGCCACTGCTTCTTCCCCAACGAGACGCCCTCCGTACCCCCTCAGGCAGCCATACCTCACACCTGGCTGACCCCCTCAAGGAAGCCTTTCTTACCCTCTGTGGGATCCCACACCGAGTGCCTTCCTCACCTCTCTCAAGCTCCAGCACCATACACTAGGGCACCTCACCCCCTCATGTGGATGATCCTCTCGTCTTCTTGTGCTCTGAAGCCCCATGCTGGGCCACCCTTCTGTGGGGACACCATCTTCACCCTGCTTGTCCCAAGGGGATATCTTTCTTAGTCCTCTTGTGCTCCAATACCCCATGCCAGGCTGCCCCTCAGTGTGGATGCCGTCCTTGCCCTGCTAGAGCTCTGACTGCACGCTTGTTAGGGCAGCATTTCTTAAACATTAGCAAGCATAAGAATTTCTTGGTAAGCTTGTTAAAAATGCTGATTACTAGGTCCCACTCCCAAAGATTCTGATTCAACTCATCTGAAATGAGACATTGAAAGCTGCATCCTCAACAGGAACCCCAGGTGCTTCTGATGCAAGTGGTCTGTGTCAATTTAAGAAATACTGCTTTCATCTGGAATTACTGGAACAAAGGAAAAGTGCATTTAATATTTTGACATGTATGAGTATGGGTGTACTTCAAAAACTGTATGGAAAAAAAGAATTAAAAGTTAATACACATCTTTCCATGAACTTTTTGAAGTACCCTCGCATTGTTTATCTGTCTGCCTGAAAGTTTGTACCAATTTACAGCCTCACCAGCAATGTATAGCAATGCACTCTCCCAAACCTTTCCTTATATTCCCATTACACTTCCATGGTGCTCTATAAAAGCAGGTGCTAATGAATATTGGATGGGTGGACCATCCCCCTCTGGGCTCCAGTTTCCTTGTATAAAATCAGGATCTTGGATTAAATCAGTTTTTCCAAACTTTCCTGATGCTGAGCATCACCCGGAACCCTTCTTAAAAATTCTGATTCACTAGCTCAGGTTTATTACGTCAGACTTTCCAGGGGAAAAGAGTGGGAATCTGTGTGTTGAACAATCACACCGAGGTTCTCTTGAATAAATTCTACATTGCTCCTTTGATTGAGTTTTGTAGTTATTGCCCTGATTAACTCTGAATGTTCTCTCTAGTTCTGTAATATTTTTGATTTTGCCTAACTATATAAGACCTTATTTAATTATGGACCAATAGTCATGAACTTTGAAGGAAATGATAATGCAGGCTGCTTACAGAGCAGCTATAATGCTCAAATGAGATATGTATGAATAATAGATTTGGAACACATCTCTTTTATCTTTGTCAAGGTTAAATATTTTAGATATTTTCACATTTTTGAAGAAACTGTTACTGCAAAGATTTAAAATATTTCTAAAATGCCAAGGTTGCATACTAATTCTTCTGTTTTTTCACTGGAAATATTAGAATGATGGAACGCTGCATAACAAAATAAAAACTTCAGACCTGAAGTAAGATCCAACTTCAAGTAAAAAAAAAAAAAAAAAAAAAAAATTCATGTGTCTCAGTGAAAAGGAAATAAGTCCAGTAGAAAACAATAACAATGATAAAAGAGAT
>NW_007726627.1:37716-40018 GCF_000696425.1 Galeopterus variegatus | reverse complement strand
TAAAAAAAAAAAAAAAAAAAGAAATTCATGTGTCTCAGTGAAAAGGAAATAAGTCCAGTAGAAAACAATAACAATGATAAAAGAGATTGAAAGTAGATCCGATGATGACGCACATCAAGGAACAGTGTGTAATTTGGAGAAGTTATGGTTAAAGGTTTTGCCATAGAGGAACGCATTGATTCATAGAGAGTAAATATTAAACCAAAGATTTTCCACATTGATATGATTTTTATTTACGTATTATATTGATTTATAAATCATATTTACCAGCACTCTTAAAATTTAAAGTCATCAGGTTCCTGTTGACTATTGATATTTCGGTCAAGTAAATATTCTGGTATAATCTTTTTACTTTTGTTTTTTTTTTTGGTGGCTGGCCAGTACAGGATCCAAACCCATGGCCTTAGTGTTACCAGCACAATGGTGGTACAATCTTTTTTAAAAAGGTAATTATTGAGCACTTAGCATGGGCCAGCCTCTAAGTGCTTTACTTGTATGAACTCATTTAATCCTCCTGTCAAGCCTAAGGGGGTATGTGTTATTATGACTTGTTTTTGAGAGGTGAGGAAACTGAGGCACAGAGGATTTAACTTGTTTACCCAAGGTCACACAGCTGTTAAGTGATGAAGCTTGTACTCAGACCCAGGGGACTGAGTCCCAGTGCCTGTTTCTTAGCCATATCGCATCAGAGTAGTAGCTGATGTGGGCAATTATTAAGAGAAGCACATCAAGCTTCTTTGCTTTCTGTCTCCATTCAAAACTGAGTGATTATTATTAGCAAAAGTTTAGGCAGAACTGAGCCACATTTCTCATTGTCAAAGAAAGAAGTTATAACAAGCAATAAGCAAGGAGGAAGCCAAGGATGAACTCTGTGATACTAGATTAGTTTGGGGACATCAGTAGGAAATCACATTTAGTTTAATATAAGCAGATAGGCAGATAGAGAGAATTAGAGGTGTGTGTATGTGCTTGGGTTAATATAGACACATGTATTTCCTAGCTTATCTTCTTAGAGGGCTTAGAAACAATGACATACTGGTAGTAAGGAGTATATCCAGCACCCAGATCTTGGCTACTAAATACCAGTCTCCAATAAAAGCAACCAGGGGTCTTGGAGAAATGACTGATTCTAGGGATAGAGCAGGAAAAATACATGATGAGCCTGGAGGATCTTGTAGTGCCACAAAGTAAGGAAAATGATGGGGATACATCAGAGGGACACGTAGCTGTTTTAAAAAGTCTATAATGGTCAAACTAGAACAATTTTGAGCAAAAAATAAATAACATAGAATTGGATTAAAACCCAAAATAAAAATAAATATACAAACATATTAAATAAATTCTTGGATAAATAAATAAATGGGGAGAAGGGAAAAATCTTCCTTACAGAACTACAAATAATACATGTAGTTACTTCTCCTCCCAGGAGATGAATCCTAATTCATCCTCCTTGAGTATGGGCTGGAGTTAGTGACAAATTCTAAAAAATATATAGTAGGGAGAAATAGTAACTTGACAGTAGAGAAAGCTGGCAAACAATACCTTAACTAAGTAATCAAGGCTAATGCTACTAGTGACAAGTCACGTTGATAGCATGTACCCCTGACATGATGTGCTGAGAAGGGCATTCCATTCTGATGCAAACCCCTTTCCCCAGTCTAATCATGAGAACACATCAGACAAACCCAGAAAGAGGGACATTCTACAAAACAAATCATGAAGGACAAGGAATGACTGAGAAACTGTTACAGACAAGAGTAGACTAAGGAAATATGACAACTAAATGCTATCTGGATTGGATCCTGGAACAGAAAAGAACATTGATGAAATCCAAATAAAGTCTGGAATTTAGTGAATAGTCGTGTACCGATGTTAATTTCTTACTTTGACAAATGTACCAGGTTTTGTAAGATTTTAATATTAGGGGAAATTGGATGAGGTGTGTATGGGAATGGTTTGTACTCTTACTTTTCTAAAAATCCAAAATTATTCCAAAGTAAAGAGCTGACTAAAAAAAAAAAAAATCGAATATCATACTGGAACAAGAAATCAAGTGATGTTGTGAAATCTTCCTTTTTGGAGATATCTTTAAATATGCAGACAATCATTGCCTTTTACAGCAGGAAGGCTGAACTCCTACCAGAGGAGGGGCTACATCATTTGCTACCTTGATATTTTTTCCAGTTCTATGATTCCAACTTGATATAAATTAGATTTAATTCAATTCATGCAACATTGCCCAGTAATCTATGAATGCCAAGAAATGTGTCACATGAACCATATTTCAAAATAGCATATATTT
>NW_007726627.1:33055-37505 GCF_000696425.1 Galeopterus variegatus | reverse complement strand
ATCTTTATTGTATCATACAATCAAACCTTGTGAAATAACATTTTTAGTGCAAACCAGAGTAATTAGAATTTTTTAAAAAACCACACAAACAGAAATCTTAAATAGTACTGTTGCTAAATAATTTTGCTTGCTTTTCCAGTTTATGTGGACTGATAACGTCCTTCAAAAAATCTGATATTCTTCAATGGCTGTTTTGTGTGAGATATTTGTGGTCCATTGGGTGAACTGGTGAGAATCACGGGTTAAATGCTCAAAAAACATAAAAACAAAATTCACTAAAATTATTTCAGATATAAAAACGAGGCACATGTAAACGCTTATTTGAATATGCCAGGCAAAACAACTGTGCATGATCATTAGATAAAAGTTTTTTGTTTGTTCTTAAAAGTTCAGTATGATGTAGAGGAAATAAAGTTCAACCATTCGGACAGCCAAATAACAGATGAAACAGATGGACTCTGACCTGCCATAAAGGCCAGAAAATTCTCCTGTTTGGCTGTCATATTGTAACTAGCATGAAAGGCCCACTCTTCTGCCATTGCAGTTGTAACTTGCATAGCCTTCTGCTTTTTCATTCTTTTATATTGACCCATCAATGTTTATATTATGGATAATAGAATAATAATTTATAAAGCATCCACTTAAAAATAAATATGAAAGACTGAGCACCATAAAACTAATTTGGGCTCAGTGCCCAGAGAAATCACATATTGAGATGTTCTTGACTCTGATATATACACTAGAGCCACATATTAGCTAAACCCCTTTGTAGATTTCTATTAACTCAGTGAAGGCAGACAAACGTGTCACAGCACTCATATTGACTTACACTGAACTGTAGAAAGACTGTCCATGCTAAAATGATTTTGTACACCAGTATACACAAAGCAATATACAAGTGTGTTTGCAAACACATGGTTAAAAATCATAGCCATCAGATCACTGTTAGCTTCTAAACAATCTGGCCAGTCTTTGGTTTTTGAGTGACACAACTACAAAGTTCACTTCTATGTTTTCCTCTGGTTACTCAATGCAAAAGAAAAAAAAATGTGTTGACAAGAGATGTGATAGAGATATAACAGGGGCTTTTCCTTTCAGCAGAGAGCATGCTTGCTTGGCCTCTTGAAAAGTCCAAGGTGCAAACTGGAATACTCTCCCTACAAAGGGGTGAGGCAGCCTCCCACCTATTGACCAAGCCCAGCTTTAGGCTCCATTCAAGGGTTCCTAAGATGTGAATGCCCTTGCTACCATAAGCTTCAGTGAGAATCAGTAACTCCCCTGGTTGTGAGCCTCTGCAAGTGTCCAGAACCAGGACCATCCACATGCGGGTCTAAAGAGCTGTGGAAGGACTGTGAAGAACAGGCCAGTCATAAGAAGGTGACAATCTGAGTCCCACAACCCTGGTACATGAAAAAAGACGCAGCTACAGAGTCTGACAATTATTTCAGAATCTGCTGAATTTCCCTCCCTTCTTACTTATTTTTCTTTCAATGACATTAAAATAATAAACATGCATAAATTTGGAGATCATATAAATATGTGTGTATGTGTGTGCATATTCCTTTTTTCATTCCTTTTCTGGTTGTATTTCTTTTTGTGGACATGTACCCAACAACTTCTTTTAGAAGCACTAGACGAAGCTATAGTAACCTAGGGAAAAAGCTTGGATTTGAGGGTCAGAAAGAGCTTTACGGGTTTCCTGCTGCATTGCGTACTAGCTGGGTGACCCTAACAGTCACTTTACTTTGAGCTCCAATCTTCTCATTTGTTGCATAGGAACAAAAGCACCTGCCTCACAGAACTGCAGTGAGCATTAGATGTGTCTGACACAGGGCGGCACCCAGTCCGAACAGTCAGAATTGGTTCACTGCCTCTTCTCCATCTTCCACCCTCCAACAGTCTCGTCTCTGCCATCCTTCTCTGTTTATCTCTTTACTCCAACAGGTAATTTGCATTATCTTGGGCGAAAAGTACATTTTTTAATATTTTAACCTTACTGAATAAATTAAAATTTTCTAAGTTTCTATTTAGAAATCTCATGACTTCTAACTTTTCAGCATCTCTCACAAAAAAAAAAAAAAATGTTTAAAAATTGTGATGGACTTCTTCCTTTCTCCCCCAATATCTGAACTCTTTTCCTAGGTCTGGGTGCAGCCTGGCGTGGGAGCCTTGATGGAAGGCGGGGACGGCCTCCAGCTGAAGGAACCAGAGGAGAAAACGGCTCAGCCAATCAGATGCTCCCAATGTGGTACCGAACTGGACTCAGCCAATCAGATGCTCTCAACGGGATGTGACCGAGAGATGAATGACTCAAAGCGGCAGAGAGTTAAGGTGGCAGCAACTTCCGTCCCAAGTACTGCAGGGGTCAGTGTGCCAAGGGTGCGTCGCCAGGGATGGGCCAGGCATTCAGTGGTGGCCGTGGCTCAAGGGGCTGGTCACCTCTCAGCCTCTACAGAAGGGCCCCCTCGCACCCTCAGGCAATTTCGTTCAGGCTCTGTGGCTTCTTGCTGCACGCAGCTCCTGGGGACAGGGATCTAAAGACTGCAGCTAGTCTGAGATCTCGCTGGAGCCGTTTCCCAGCTTTTGTGCCCTCGTCTTGGGAGTTCCTCTCTTTTACATAAAAACAACAGGCTACCAAGCTTCTCTAAGGAAACTTCACTTGAGGGTACTGTTTACATTTTAATTTAGTAAACTGATTTTTTTTCTCTCACTTCTTTAATTCCATGTATACATGTGTTAATGTGTGTGTGTGTGTTTCCTTCTCCTCAGTCTTCCTGTGTTAAAGTCTACCTTGGAGTCAAAAGAGTTCACAAGGACATCTCTGGTTAAAAACCAATAAAGCCAAAATCAATAGAAAATCCAGTATTTAAAGGATGCCTTTACATACCACAGGTCAAAAAAATCTTCATTTTAAGCCCATAAATGCAATGTTAAGTATTTTCTCATTGCATTCTACAGTACTTTCTGGGGCTACAATCACAGTGATAAGAAGGACAATTTAAATAAATGTACATATTTGAAGTCATAACAGGGTTGCTTTCTTTGCATTTTTCAATCTGAGGCATTTTAATCGTCTATTGGTTACTGTTTCTTACCCTTTCTCCTCAGCCTGCCACACTTACCTGCTGCCAGAGTTCACCTTACACCCCAGAGAGAGCCTCTGGTCAGTGGCAGCTGGTGGGAAAACGTTTCTGTTCCACTTAGTGTTCAGCAACATCACTACTTCTGCAGGATAAACTAAGAAATCGCTAACTGAAATTCACTGTATAGAAGCTAAGCACATGGATTCTGCCACTTAGCTTTGTGACTTTGAGCAGGATATATCTAGGTGCCTCTGTTTCCCCTTTTGGAAAAAGAGGTGCTGATGATACTAGTGCCTGCTTCACAGGGTTGTTGTGAGTATTAAATGAGTTAATACGTGGGAAGCATTCACGACTCGGCCCAGCATATGGTATGTGCTCAGGAAGGGTGAGCTATTAGCATTATAATGCAAATCTCTTAGTTGGCCACTGAGAGAGGAACTTCCAAATTTTACAGCCTGGTATGGGATGCATGGTGTCCTCCCACTCCCCGCAACCCCAATTCATATGTTGTAGTCCCAACCTCCAGTACCTCAGAATGTGACTGTACTTGAACTTAGGGACTTTAAGAGGTGATTAAGGTCAAATGAGGTTATATGGGTAAGCCCTAATCCAAAATGATTAATGTCTTAATAAGAAGAGATTAGGACACAGATACACATGGAAAGGGAAGACCATGTGAAGATACAGGGAGAAAGCAGCCACCTACAAGCCAAGGAGAGAGCCTCAGAAGAAACCGACCCTGCTAGCGCCTTGATCTTGGACTTCTAGCCTGCAGAATTGTGAGAAAATAAACTTCTGTTTTTAAAGTCACACAGTCTGTGGTACTGATGTTTTGGTGCTTCATTGTGGCAGCCCTAGCAAACTAATACACTGCCCAGTCTCGAGCTCTGTCCTTGAAACTCGCTCCAACCTTGGAGTCCCTGTCCTTGAGCCGTGCTTGTTTTCCCATCTCTTTGGTCCCTTTGTCAGTTTTTCTGCCCCAGAAAATAAACGTTCCCCAGGTTCTTTCTCAGCACTCTCCTCTTTCTTTCTGTGTGTTTCCTCCTGAGGTGTTTATCTGCTTTCACGGCTTCAGCCACCACCTTTATGACAGAGTCCCAAATCTACAGCTCTAGTTTAACTCCTGAGATCTACACAGACTTTCTAAACGCCTGTTAGACATCTTCACAATATCTACCACTGGTTTCAGATCTCCATCCTTCAAGACATTTTTTCCCTAAAACACAAATGATATTATTTTCCTCTCCAAACATCTTGGTGGTGCTTTGTTGCCTAATTTAACAAAGCCCGAAATTACTTCCATTGGCATTTGTGATGTTCCATTCTGTTAAATATCCTTCCTTCTCAGCTTCAGAGGATTTTTTTTT
>NW_007726627.1:29428-33022 GCF_000696425.1 Galeopterus variegatus | reverse complement strand
TTTTTTTTTAGTTCTGGCTTTTACAAAATCACCCAGGGTATTTTACACTGCTGCCACATCAGACTATTTCAGAATCAGTGTAGGTTGTTGATCTGGCAAATAGCAATCATTTGTGTTCTGTAGATGACAAGACTTCCCTTCAACATAGATCCCATATGGTAAATGAAACAAAAGAGAATGCTGATACTTTTTATAAGTGCTATTTTTAACTCCATGGATCCTTATCACAACTTACCCAGATAAATCTGTAGAGCTGAGAATAAGCATCTGGGTGCACACAACCCTTGTTTACCTTAAGCCTATTTCTAAAACTTCAAGATTACCATAGCCCTGTATCCACTGCTTCTAATGGTCAATGCCCAGTGCCACTGCTTGGAAAATGCAAGAGTGCAAGACTCAAAATCATTGCCATTGAATACACTTGCAGTGAGGCTAATGACTCATATACAGGTTGCTAGAATTCTTTGGTGAAAAGCCTTAGCAATAATGAAAATGAAATGAAATCTCATTTTAATTTTGTTCTTGGAGGCTCCAAGACCCAGAGGCTCACCATTGCAAATGATCAGTAGACAGAGAACTAAGTGTTGGTAGAGAAGAAAGATCTGTGTGAAGAGAGCAATGTTGGAGCTTTCCACATCCAGGAGATAAACAGAGCTGTGCTGATGGACACATTGTGAGTCATGCAGTGCAGAAGAGGAGGGGCCTGCACCTGCAGTGTGCACGTGGAGAAAAGAGAATTCATGAAAAGTGATCCTGACCATGAGGGGCAAGGGTTGTAGCAATCAACGCTTAAAGAAGAGCTAAAAACAAACAGAAAAATACGGCCTATTTCTCAGTTACGTTTCCTGTTTTCTTAAGGGCTTACTCAAATCTTTGTCAATACATCCTAAGCACATTCTGGTTTACTTTCTAATTACTTGCTTTAAACTTTCCAATTGGTTTGGTATCATTCTTCAATGGACAGAGAGAAACCTTTTTTAAAAGGGTTTCTCTGGGGACCATTAAATATAGTTTTTAATCTGCTTTACTTGATTTTTTATTTTAGTAATACCCAGAGGAGTATTCATGTATGAATAAGCCTGAAACAATAAAGCTTGGAATAATTTATTTTTGGAAATAGGTCAATTCACAGCTACCATTAGAAAGGCAACATCTTGTAGCAATAGTTCTTTCTGGATGTCAGTTGTCAAAATTATTGCTGTGTCACCGATTCCTGTGTTTTAAATTTGATATTCGTGTAGAAATGTAGGGTTTGGGGACAATTTTTGAAGAACCATGACTTCATGTTAAACAAAATGTGTGGGGAGTTTGGGGACAAAATTCCTTCAGTAAGATTACTTCAGCTTCACTTCACCTGATTTGAGAAAAGCCACACAAGTTCTTCCCAAATTATGAGCACTCGACTAGTGAACTTCAATATACAAAAATCCCATATTTTAGGCCGGCTTCTTGTGGAATAAATGAGGGGTCATGACATGATGCTGCCACCTGATGGTCAATATGGGTGACTAACACCTACCTCCCCAAGACAATTTTCTCTGGGGCGTCCTGTGTTCAGTCCAGTGCAGTTCTGCTCTGTTCAATAACCATTGACTGGCTGAGCTTACACGAGGGCCAGGCATTGTGATAATTACTCAGGGGACAGACTTGTCCGTACCTACTTTCCCTTTGTGTTTTGCCATTTACAGTTTCAGTTTATTTAATCTCAAACAATTGCTTTCTTGGGACTCATATTCTCTCTAATCTTCTCCATCCTCCTTTCCTCTCTGGATTCTCACTTGGTTCACCTAGAAATGATTATTTCCCTTCTCTTTCTTTCTTAGACTTCATTTGTGCACCAACAATGGCACTAATCGTGAATTTAAAGTGAAAGTGTTATGCTGTTAGAGATTTTTTTCAAGGAAGAAGGAAATCATAAATTTTATGATTTTTTCCGTGAACGTCAAAAGGCTTTAAAAGGTCCTAGAGTTCTACAAGACACTTTTTGTCTTCTCATCTAATTGTGTGTCCACATCGCTTTTACCCACTTTTCCCAAGGTACTGACATTGAAGAAAAAGATTTATTCTCATCCGTTTTCAATTTTCTAGAAATAATAATTGTTACTTTTTACTA
Organism: Galeopterus variegatus; assembly: GCF_000696425.1. Lineage (NCBI taxonomy): Eukaryota > Metazoa > Chordata > Mammalia > Dermoptera > Cynocephalidae > Galeopterus > Galeopterus variegatus. The sequence continues at coordinate 30,909 of NW_007726627.1, read as the reverse complement.
TTTTTCATTGTAAATATAGACCATATAAACTCATTGTAGGTTAAATCAGATTTTTTAAGATTATTTATGAATATAATCACTATTAATAAAACTTTTTAGTGAAAATCCATTGAGTTCAAACGAGTAGCTTAAAAGCTTTTGAAATGTAGTCTATTTCAACATGATAATTTTCTGCAATTAAAAAACATAAATTAGAGGCTATTTTGTCTGTAATAGAAAAAGATTTGTTACTTAATTGAATAATTTATCATGGAATCTCTAAATAACATGGTCTTCTTAATGCATTTGCACTGTGATTCAATTGTAAAGCATTTAGAAACCGAAGTAGTTATAAATCCAGTGGGGGTAGACTCAGATAGATCCAGGAATAATCAAAGAATTTGTAAGAGTTATACAACCAAATTCTATTAGTTCCACTAGGTACACACATATCTGAAATACTCTCACTTGCAATCAAAACAATTGTCCTTACATTTCTATTGTGTATTTTTTAATCCCCAAAGCCATCATTATTATTGATTTGCACAGTCAACGTCTGCCAGGTTTATCCACACATTTACAGCTTCCTGTGTTCCTCATTTCTTCCTTGTCTCTCGGTCCTCCATATGGAATCATTTTCCTTTTTAAAAATATCTGTTTAGAATTTCCTTTAGTGCGGTTCTGCTGGTGATAAACTCTTTGTTTTGTTTGTCTGAAAATGTCTTTATTTGCCTCCTTCCTGAAATAATTCCAGGTTGACAATTATTTTCTCTGAGCACATTGAAAATCTCATTCTTTGTCTCCCGGCTTCCGTTGTGGCTGTAAAGAGGTCAGCTCTCAGTCTCATTTAATCCCCTGGAAGGTAATTAGTCTTTGTTCTCCAGCTGCTTTTAAGATTTTTCTCTTTGTATTTTAAAAATAATTGTTTATCGTTATTGTTTCAAGGTTTTTTTTGTTTGTTTGTTCCACTACTAGATGAATTTAGATGTGGATTTTTTTTCCTGCTTAGGATTTTTTTTTTTTTTTTTAAAGAAAAGCAGCTTTATTAGGAAGACTGAAATGATTGTATGCCTTGCTTAGGATCTGAAAAACTTCTTAAATCTGTGAATTTGTCTCTTTTCTCCGTCACTAGTTATTATCATCTCAAATGTTGTCTTTTTCTTATTCATTTTCTCCTCTTCCTTTTTTAAGGACTCTTATTAAACCTTCTTATTCTGCCTTTTGTGTCCCTTAACCTCTTTCTGGAGTGTTCTTTGTCTTCTGTGCTGCGTTCTGCACGATTCTTCTGACCAACATCCAGCTCGCTCATTTTCTCTTTGGTCCTTTCCAGCCTGCTGTTGAGCTCTATTTGAGTAATTAATTTCAGTTATGGGGTTTTTCATTTTTAGAACTTCTGTTCTTTTCTCTGTTCCTGATTCCTCAGAGATATTTTCAAGCTAGCCTTTTACTTCCTAATTCATAGAAATATTTTTTTTATGGAATGTACCTGAGAACTCCATTTC
>NW_007726627.1:27031-28585 GCF_000696425.1 Galeopterus variegatus | reverse complement strand
CTTTTACTTCCTAATTCATAGAAATATTTTTTTTATGGAATGTACCTGAGAACTCCATTTCTGAGTTATCTTTTGTGGCAGCCATGAAAATGCACCTTTCAGATCTCTGACTGCAGGGAGCATTAGTGGCTCAGAGCCCCAGCTTCTGTGATCTGATGTCCATTACTACAGTCATGTGTAGGACATGGGTCCACGGGCTGCTCCCAGTCAATGACCGAGCACAACAGGGACTCTGAGGGAGGCCTGCTTTTGGGAAACATGGGTCTCCTCTGACGGATGACTTTGGCTCAAGGACTCCCCATCAGCCTTACTGAACTTTCCTAGAACTGCATTGTCGTTTAAGACTCTCCCACCTACCTGCCCTTCCCTCCTTCTCTCCTGCACAGGGACCAGACTGATTGTGGTGTGATGGCTCCTCCCAATTCCCTTGGCTGCCTCCTTATTTTCCCTGACAATCATTTTCCCTAATAAATTCTTGCATGTCTAATCCTGTCTTGGTGTCTGCTTCTTGGAGGACCTGGACTAACACAAGTTGGTATCTGGAATACTGAGAAAATAGATAAATGGGGACTTGAGACCGCTTCATGCACTGCTAGACAAAGACGACTCCATCCTGGTCGGTAGGTGGGGCACAAATAGTCCCTGGCACAAAGCGGAGGCTTTATTACCAAAGATTTCNTCGGTAGGTGGGGCACAAATAGTCCCTGGCACAAAGCGGAGGCTTTATTACCAAAGATTTCACCAGTAGTGATCTGAAAAAACATCCCCATGAAGGGACTGTGGCAGAGACGCTGGCACTCAAAAGCTATGGGGATAGATGGGGGAAGCTGAGCAAAGACAGCAGAGTCGGCTGGTTACTGTTACTTGTATTGATGCCTACAAAGGGATAATAAGAAACCGGGGCCATTGACAAATAGTGAATGGCTAAGTGGAGGCACTTCAGTGGTAACTTACCAAGGGGCCCTTCTCTCCTGCAGTGGAGGGATATGTGTGGAACCCACGTGATCCACTTGGGTGCTTCCTGGTACTTCCTTGCCCTGTTGTATGTGAACAGACACATGCAACAAGCCAACCTTAGAAACATATGATTATCAAAGGCTCAAACCCCTCAGGAATAGAGGTTTGTTCATAGCATCAGGANTGTGGCCCTGAAATCAACTGCAATGATTGGGCTGTAGTTCCCCTGAACTCCATCTTCTGAGTTTCTCTCAGGAATAAATGTCAAGGAGGAGATGTTACGTGAACCCATGTGGAGAAGTAGGTCTTTGCAGTCCAAGGTCTGGTGTCTATGAGCATACTTCTCTCGGATCTCCAATTGCAGGGAGTGTACTTGACTGATGGCCTTGACTGCTCTGAATCTATCACACTTCCTGTTTGCTGCTCCCAGCTAACAGCTGAGCAGGGCAGGGATACTAGGGCAAGTCTATTCATGGGAAACACAAAACCCCTTGGATGGGCAACTTTGGCTCAGGGATTCTTCATCAGCCTTGACAAACTTTCTTAGAATTGCACCTGCAGTCTAAGACTCTTCCATCCAGCCCTCCGTCCTTCCCT
>NW_007726627.1:22744-25961 GCF_000696425.1 Galeopterus variegatus | reverse complement strand
GCTAGGCATGTGGGAATACCACTTGTTCCAGGAATACTTTAAACCATGTTCTTACCTTTAGTTTCTCTGGGACCTCTCTGGTAACATAAATCAGGGCTGTTCATCTGAGGAAGGAGTGGTTTACTTTATGTTCAGCCTTTCCCTGAATATAGAGCTGTATATTTAGCCTCCCACCTTGTGCAGACCCAGGGCTTCCATTTCTTTTTTCCTTGCCACCTTCAGCTTTCGAAATGAGAATTCGTATTTGCTAGGATCGGTGGATACCCCCTGGGAAAAAGTGTCCTTCCTACTCTACATACCATTCTGGGTTTCTACTTCTTCACCAACATTTGCATAATAATTTCTTATTACCCTCTCAGAATTTTAAAAAATATTTTATTTAACATTTTTAGTTGTCTTCAGCTGGCAGGCTGGTCCCAATAACCTAGCCCACCATTACCAGACAACAAAGGTCTGATGTGTGTGTTTTTTCCATATGAACTTTAGAATTGGCTTGTCTGACTGTCAGAAAAATATCCTGTTGGGTTAAGGCCCATCCTACTGATTTCACCTTAACTTGATTATATCTCCAGAGAGACTCTATTTCCAAATAAGGTTACATTGACAGGTACTTGGGTTAAGATTTCATCCTATCCTTTTGGACGATACAATTCAACCCATAGCACCTGGTCATCAAGGGTTTCTGTGACAATCTGCCTCCTTAGGTCTGAAGTTTGCTGAAAGACTTAGCCTTAGGTTGTGTTTATTTTAAAACAGTGTGTTAATAGAAAATTTGAGGTATAGTGAGACCAACAGATCAGAAGATGATTGCCATTGAAAAGTTGGTTTGTTACAATTTCCAAGAGAAGAAGTTATGACGTGCCTGGTAGCCACAGGGAAACTGGGGTTGGTCAGGAGGCAGAAAGAGAAAGGGGGAATTGTGGAAAAAAGACTTTATTGTGATTTCCACAGGAAAGGCAAGGCAAGGCAGGGTAAGTAGACTTAAATGGCTAGTTTGAATAATTTCAGTGGTCTCAGGGGCTTTGGGGATGACCCTAGTTGTCCAGTACCTGGGGTGGTTAGCGCAGGTGGATAGTGGCCCTGAGTGTGAGAGCTTGATAAAGGAGGAGGTTGGGGTGTGGGCTCTGGCTGGTTGGTTGGTATTTGAAAAGCACACTGAGTTGTGAGTTTTTTACTATTTCTAGGAAATGGCTAACCTGGGAGGAGCAGTCCCTCTAGCGTCAGCCAGGCCTCAGATGTCGAAAGCATCAGAATACAAAAAAAATGAAAGATATGGCTAATACAGTGTTCAGGAAACGTTTTCTTCCACCTCCTTTCACATGCTACGGGAGCCACAGCCCAGGTCCTGGCTTTGTCATTGAGCCTGGCTTAGCCCCATTCTCACACAGGATATCCATCCTGCTCGTGCTTCCCTTCTCTGGATCTGGGGCCCAGCTGGCCTATTGTTTGGCAGTTCTGTTCTATTTCTAGTGCAAAGAGAGGTGCTCTTGTTTTTGAGACCAGTTTGTATTTTAATATATTACCTCTCACGCTACTAAGTTTGCAGAAGAAAAGTACATCAAAGCATAAACTCATTGCACCTTCTCTATCAGATATCTGGTTTATTGTTTGTATATTTGTTCATGTATTTGTTTGTTTGTTTGCTAAGACATGAGCCACTAGAGCATGCTTATATGATTGTGGGAAAGGCAGAACTGAGGAGGAGTTGAGGGATCATTGGTGCACTGAGCTTCCTGAGACGGAAGGAAGAGATGGGGTAAAGGTCTCATGGGAGGGCTGGTCTTTGCTCTCAGGAGCAACACTCTCTGCTGAAGAAAGAAGGAGAGGCTGGTATCAGATCTGGGTGGCTTTTAGTTTAGGTGACTGGAAGCTGAGGTGGTCCCTGCATGGTGGCTACTGCCTGTCTCTATGAAGCAGGACACAAGGCTATCAGTGAGAGGAAGAGGTGATGGGCTGAGGGGAGTGGACATTTGCAGAGAGAGACATTCTGAAATAGAAACTGCCTCTTTAAATTTCTAGAAACTACTTAAATGCTGGAGTTGATGGAAAACACATGAAAGGATTTTGCATGGCTCTGTGTTATGCATGAGATATTTCTGGTATTATTTTAATTTTTAGTAACTCTTCTAATGACCTAACACTTTTGACTGTGCATCAGAAGAGTTGCCACAGGGGAAATTTTGTATTTCTTTTTTCTGAGCTTTGGTTCAAAGAAATCCACAAAATTGCATGTGAAGTTTAGACTGCCTTAAGACTAAAAGGATTTGTTTATTTATGGTTTTCTTGATTACTTTTATTGATTTTCAAATTTCATTTGGGACTATTTATTAATAGCTACAGAGTCAGCTTGCTGGATTTGAATCCTGGCTCCTCTATCAGCTATGTGAAACTGAGCAAGCAACTTAACATCTTTGTATCTCAGTTTCATCACCTGTAACATGGGTAGGATAATAACATTTATCTCATGGAGCTATTGTAAGGATCAAATTAGATGACATGTATAAAGCACTTAGAATGGTGCCTGGTACCTAGCTCAATAAAAATTCTTTGTCTTTGTCATTTTTAATGGTTGTGAAAGATTCCGTTGTATGGCTGTGTCATAATTTATTTAGCCAATGGCCCATTGATAGCTATTTAGGTTGCTTCTAATATTTTTTACTATGACAAACAAAATTTGATGAATACATGAAAATATGGAGCAATGGGACCTCTTACATACAGTTAGTAGCAAAATAAGTAGACATAAACACTTTGGAAGATAGCTGGGCATTTCTCTATAAGTTGAAGGTAACCATACTAATTCTACTCCTCAGCATATATCTTAGAGAAACTGTTACACAGCAGTGCCAGGAAAAATGTGTAAGAATGTGAATAGCAGCATTGTTCTTAGTAGTCCCAATGGAAAGAACCCAAATGTCCAACAACAGGAGATTGGATAAATACAGCTTTGGAAAAAAGTGAACTACCATCAAATGCAACCTGGGAGAAACTCACAAGCAAAAGTTTGAATAAAAGAAACAGGTCACCTTCTAAAATGTATATGAAATCATGAGAGACCCCAAACAGTGAAAACAATTGTGAAGAAGAAGAACAAACTTGGAGGTCTCAAACATCCTGTTTTCTAAACTTTGTACAAAGCTATAGTAATCAAAACAGTGTGGGGCCGGCCCGGTGGCGCACTGCTACAGTGCGCCGCTTGGGAGCGTGGTGGCGCTCC
>NW_007726627.1:20311-22142 GCF_000696425.1 Galeopterus variegatus | reverse complement strand
AAAAAAACAGTGTGGTACTGGGGTAACACACACATACAGGCCAATAGAATAGAATATACAGCCCAGAAATAACCCCCCGTGTAAATGGTTAAATGATTTTCAGTATGAAGACCATTCAATGTGGAAAGGACAGCCTTTCAACTGGATATCCACATGCAAACAAATGAAGATGGATCCTTATACCATATACAAAAATTAACTCAAAATGAATCAAAGACTTAAATGTATAAAACTATAAAAACTCTTAGAAGAAAACATAGGGGGAAAGCTCCATGACTTTGGATTTAGCAATATTCTTTTTTATATATGACACAAAAAACACAGACGACAAGTGAAAAATTAGGTAAGTGGGACTACATCAAAATTTAAAACTGTGTATGAGACGTCACAGTTAACAATGTGGAAAGGCAACCTATGGTATGGGAGAAGTATTTGCAAATTGTATCTTACAAGGGGTTAATATACAGAATATATAAACAACTCCTACAATGCAACAACAAAAAAATAAACAACTCAATTAAAAAATGGGCAAGGGGCTTGAATAGACATTTCTCCAAAGAAGATATACAAATGACCAATAAGCACACAAAAAGATGTTCAACATTGCTAATTATTAAGGAAATGCAAATCAAAATGACAGTGACACCTTACACTCATTAGGACAGCTACTATTTTTTAGAAACAGATTATAACAAGTGTTGGAAAGGATGTGGAGAGATTTGAACCCCTGTTTCCTGTTGATGGGAATGTAAAATGGTGCAGCTGCTGTGGAAAACGCATGGCAGTTCCCCCAAAAATTGAAAATAGAGCTACCATGTTATCCAGCAATTCTCCTTCTGGGTATATACCAAAAAGAATTGAAAGCAGAGATTCAAAGAGATATTTGTACACTCATGTTCATAGCACTATTGTTCAAAATAGCCAAAGGTGGAAGCAGCCCAAGAACTCAACAAGGGATGAATGGTTAAAGAAAATGTGGTATATACATGCAATGGAATATTATTCTTCCTCAAGAAGAGAGGAAGTTCTGACATGTGCTACAACATGGATGAACTCTGAAGACATTATGCAAAGTGAAAAAAGTCAGTCGCAAAAGGACAAATACTGTGATTCTACTTACTTGAGGTACCTAGAGTAGCCACATTCATAGAGACAGAAAGTAGGATGGTGGTTTCCAGGGGCTGGTGGGAGGGAAGAATGGAGATTTGTATGTGATGTCTACAGAGTTTCAGTTTTGCAAGATGAAAAGAATCCTGAGGATGCATGGTGGTAATGACAGAATAATAATGTGGCTGTATTTAATATCACTGAACTGTACATTTTTAAATGGTTAAAATGGTAACTTTTGTGTATTTTATCACAATTTTTTTTAAAAAGCAATTCACAAAATAATACATACTATTAAATTCCACTAATACAAAATTCAAAAACAGGCCAAGCTATGCATTTGCAGATAATAAAATTGCAAAGAAAAGCAAGGAAAATGATTCTTATAAAAGTCAAGATAAATGGTTATTATCTCTAGTGGGGAAAGGAAGAGGTGAGGGGACTTTTGGGGTGCTGGCTATGTTTTCTTTCTTGATTTGGGTTATGATGTGGATATTCACTTTATGACTCTCTTTAACTTTGCATATATTTTAGGCCTTTTTCTCTGTGTTTGGTGTATTTCACAGTTAGAAGAGAAAATGTTTAAAACACTTCCCTGCTACATGATTATTCCATTAGATAATTGGCAAAAGCAAGTCATGGTTTGCTGGACACCTCACCTTCTCCCCCCTCAACTGCTCTAGGATTTCTCTTTCCATTCTCCCTGGTGGGTTTGGACCTGGCA
>NW_007726627.1:19029-19251 GCF_000696425.1 Galeopterus variegatus | reverse complement strand
GGTGACCCACCAGGCATCATCGGTAATTACTTCTCACCCACAAGAATTTGCTGGTCACTCACTGTGTGCCTTATCTGGCCTGAGAGCTGTGATTACGGCTGACAAAGATGACTTTTTAAATATTATTTGCCAGTAACCAAGCAACTCTTTGCATTCCAAGCATTTCAAGTAAAATATAAACAACTTCAGATTCTCTTGAGTGCCAAAGACAGAAGTAACATA
>NW_007726627.1:0-18778 GCF_000696425.1 Galeopterus variegatus | reverse complement strand
ATTTCAAGTAAAATATAAACAACTTCAGATTCTCTTGAGTGCCAAAGACAGAAGTAACATATGGTGTGTCCAAAGCATCTAAAGAGCTACATGTCCACTCCTGGGGTGCAGAGATTGGGGAGCACATTAGTAAATATAGAGGATTTGGAGGATATTATTGTCATAAAATATGGTGGGTCAACAATAGAATATATCCATCAATGATGGTATAGCATAGGGTAATTACTATATAGCAACCCTAGTGAGTGAACTACGGCTACACGCAGCAACCAGGATGAACGAATGCAAGGGGAAAACAAGTCACAAAAGAACATAAACAGTGATTTTATTTAAAGTTCCATATGAAGTTCATAAATAGGCAAAACGATTCTATATTGATTAGAATGCACACATGGGGAAAATAAANATTTCAAGTAAAATATAAACAACTTCAGATTCTCTTGAGTGCCAAAGACAGAAGTAACATACGGTGTGTCCAAAGCATTTAAAGCGCTAAATGTTCACTCCTGGGGTGCAGAGATTGGGGAGCACATTAGCAAATATAGAGGATTTGGAGGATATTATTGTCATAAAATATGGTGGAGCAACAATAGAATAAATCCATCAATGATGGTATAGCATAGGGTAATTACTATATAGCAACCCTAATAAGTGAATTACGGCTACACGCAGCAACCAGGATGAACGAATGCAAGGGGAAAACAAGTCACAAAAGAATATAAACAAGTGATTTTATTTAAAGTTCCATATAAAGTTCATAAATAGGCAAAACGATTCTATATTGATTAGAATGCACACATGGGGAAAATAAAGAGCAAAGATGCTGTCTCATAAGTCAGGAGAGTAGTGACCTCTGTAGGGAGCGAGGGAAGAGCTCTAAGGAAAGGCACATGGCAGGGAGCTGTTCTGTGACAACTATCGAGCTTTTTCTTGACTTTGTGTCTTGGTTATCCCTGCCTGCTTTACAGCTATTTGTTAAGTTCTACATTTATAGCTATCATATGGCTCAAAGCAATAATAAAAAGCACAGAGGGGCAGCTCCGTCTGCATATGGCTACTTTCTTAATGTGGGAAACACGAAGAGGGATCCATTAAGGTTTTGCTATTGCGATTTTTCCGCAGAGCTACCCAGACACTTCTGTTTTTTTTAGAAATAAATATTAGTGTGTATACTTAAGGTATACAACTTGATGTTATAAGATACATATACAGTAAAATGGTTACTATAGCGGAACAAATGAACATATCCATCATCTCATACAGTTACCTGTTTTTTCCCACGTGGCAAGAGCAGCTATAATCTATTTATTTAGCAAAAATCCTGAATATAATGTACTATTAATAACCACAGTCCTCAGGTCATTAGATCTTTTGACTTGTTCATCCTACATAATCTTTACTTTGTATCCTTTGACCTGCATCTCTCCATTTCCTCCCCCACTCCCACCCAACCCTAATATCCACTGTTTTATTCTCTATCTCAATATATTTGACCTTTTAAAAAAGATAACACTTAATATAAGTGAGATTATGCAATATTTTTCTGTGTCTGGCTTATTTCACTTAACATAACATCCTCCAGATCTATCCATGTTGTGGAAAATGTTTTTTAGGCTGAATAATATTACACTGTGTATCTATATAGTACAGTGTCTTTATCCATCTGTCCATTGATAGACACCTGAAATTGTTTCCATATCTTGGCTTTTGTGGATAATGCTGCAATGAACATGGGAGTACAGATATCTTTGCCAGGTAGTGATTTCATTTCCTTTTGGTATATTCCCAGAAGAGGGATTGCTGGGTCACATAGTAGTTCTATTTTTAATTTCTTTAGGAATCTCCATACTATTTTTTATAGTGGCTGCGCCAATCTACCTTCCCACCAGCAGCGTACAGGGTTTCTTTCTCTACTCCCTCGCCAACACTTGATATCTCTTGTCTTTTTGATAATAGCCATCCCAACAGGTGTGAGGTGATATCTCACAGTGGCTTTGATTTGCATTTCCCCAGTGATGAGTGCTGTTGAGCACCTTTTTGTGCACCTGTTGGCTATGTGTTGCCACCTTTTGAGAAATGTCTATTCAAGCCACATGCCCATTTTAAAATCAGGATATATATTTTTCTTGCTATTAAGTTGTGTGAGTTCTTTATAAATCTTGGATCTTAACCACTTGCTTGATATATGATTAGCAATTTTTTTTCCCAATCTGTATGCTGCCTTTTCAGTTCCTCGACTGTTTCCTTCGCTGCACAGAAGCTTTTCAGTTTGATGCAGTTCCGTTTATTTATTTTTACTTTTGTAGCCTGAGCTTTTGGTGTGATACCCAAGAAATCATCATCAAGGCCAGTGTCCAAGAGCTTTCCCTCTACATTTTCTTCTAGGAGTTTTATGGTTTCCAGTCTTACATTTAGGTTTTTTTTTGTTTGTTTGTTTTTTTACCCATTTTGAGTTGATTTTTGTTTTTATCCACTTCAAATTGATTTTTTTAAGGTAAGTGTCCAATTTCATTTTTTTGCATGAGGAAATCCAGTTTTCCCAGTACCATTTTTGAAGATTCTATACTTTTCCTATTGTGTGTTCTTGGCACCTTTGGCAAAAATTAATTGGTTGTCGGGGCCGGCCCGGTGGCGCACTGGATAGTGCGCCGCTTGGGAAGCGCGGCGGTGCTCCCGTCCGAGGGTTCGGATCCCACATACGGACCGGTTCCCGCTCACTGGCTGAGCGAGGCGTGGGAGCAATGCCGAGGGTTGCAATCCCGTTGCCGGTCCCCGGTCCGGTACGGGGGCAACACTGAGGGTTGCGATCCGTTGCCGGACACGGAAAAAGTCAAAAGACAAAAAAAAAAAAAAAAAATTAATTGGTTGTAAATGATTTGTGTATGTTAAACCAGCCTTGCATGCCATCGAGATAAATTCCACTTTGATCATGATGTATACTATTTTGATGTGTTGTTGAATTAGATTTGCTAATATTTTATTGAGCACTTGGACACTTCTAAGATGCTGACATTCATGACCTAGAAATGTCTTTTCTTTAGCTTGATCACAGCAGGGGTCACATCAATGGGGGAGGGTTTTTTTTGTTTGTTTGTTTTTTGTTTGTAACTTTCTCTCTCTTTTACAATTGTTCCTTGCCCAGAAGGGGAGAATTGAGCCCAACATTATTCTTTTCCAGGTACTTTGACTAAAAAACAAACCTGTATGTGTGTGTGTGTACACATAAAATTAGGTCCTTTGGAGACTGCCCCTATACATAACTTATTGCTAGAAAACTTATTGCTGAAGATCTTCTGAAAAGCAATTTATACCTTTAGAATGTTCAGGAGTTTGTAATATACATTCCACACAGGAATAACTGGTTCATAAGGTTCTTGGGAGAGAGATTTGCCAGAATACATATTTTTTAACTATTGACAGCCTGCCTGTCTAGTGCAAAAACATTTTATTTCTATGAACTCTTTAGTATTTTAAATGTTCATAGTGAATCCAGATTTCACAATAGCAGCAACAAACTTGTCTCTGAAATTACGTTTACATAAAAAAGGAAAGCTATAATAGAAGCTCATCAATGAAAAAATGATCTCCTTATTGTTTCTGAGAGAATGAGAGATGTGCTGCTCAGTGTAAAAGTTATTAATAGTTATTTTGAAAGATTTTATTTTAATATAATATATTTTAAAATTTACTGAAGCCTTTTGAGAGAGAGAAAAGTTATATATGATAGTGTCACAGAGAGAGGTTTGATTTAAAATATGATTCTAGTCCAGAAAGGAAAATTTTGTGAAGTAAGGTGTACATCTAAGACTTGAGCTTTGGCAATATTGTGGATGTAATATATTGGAAATCCTCCTCCAAAAACTCCTGCAAATGCTTATAAAAATAGAACAAATATTCTCTAAAATGTAGAGCTGAGTGTCAGGAAAGCATTATCCAGAAAAATATTTAGAACTGAAAACCAGAGCTATGAGCACATGGTCTGAAGTGGCCACAGACAAGCGTCTCTTGGAGTATTAGGGACTTGGGTTTAACTCTCATGCAGGCACAAAAGATGGGGCCTTTGCCTGGTGTTGACAGAAGGGACAAACTAAGATCACCCATAAATCTGAGACCCTTGAAAGGAAGTAACCTCAGTGAAAAAGATTATGAAAAAACCCATGATCCCAGCCCAACAACACCAGTTTATGTTCATTTCCTGACTTAGGAATACCTGGACCACAAGAGTCACTGAAAGAACCATTTCATTTTCCTCTTTAGAAAGAAGAAAATTGCACTGAGAAGAAAAGACCAAGTTACAAGAACAGATAGAAAGCAAAGAAATTCATAAAGGTTTGGCTAAATCTAAACAACACGACCATGTCAAATAACAACAGAAACAATAATTATGATGAATTTAAAGGTATAAAAACAATACTGTAGCCAAACTAATGGAAAAAATAGTATATAAGGTTATGGGAGCGTTAAAATGCATTTTAAAATCCTAGTGATGTTTTGGAAAAGAATAAAGAAATTGGTTAACTTTTGATTTTAAGTCACACATTTTGAAAATTTAAGGGTAATTATTAAAAGAATAAAAGTAGAACATATAACTTAAATATATTTTGAGAATAAAAGTGAGGGACGATGAAAACGATTAATTCACTAGGAGATGGGAAAGGAGAAATAAGCAAAAAAAGCATGGGAAGTAGCACAAAAATAAGGCTGTAGAAATAAATCCAATATATTAGTAGTTCTAACAAATATAAATAAATACAATGTCAGTTAAAAATTGTATTTTAAAAATTCTTGCTGTATTCTGTTTAGAAGAGATTTATCTAATAACACAGAAAGGTTGAGAGTAAAGAATCAAAAAAGTGAAACCAAACATATATATTACCCAAAACCAAACCAAAACAACAAAACTTGTGGGTTGTACCACTATGGGGCATCTAAGAGTTGAAGGCAAAAAGCATATTGGAGATAAAGAAAGTACTCAAGTAATGGACAAGGAGTGATTTATCTAAAAATGCAATTCTGAAATTGTATGACCTGTGGCTTAGTCCGTTTTGTGTTGCTTTAACAGAATATCTCAAGATAAAGAAAGTACTCAAGTAATGGACAAGGAGTGATTTATCTAAAAATGCAATTCTGAAACTGTATGACCTGTGGCTTAGTCCGTTTTGTGTTGCTTTAACAGAATATCTCCAACTGGGCAATTTATAAAGAACATAGTTCATTTGGCTCACAGTTCTAGAGGCTGAGAAGTTCAAGAGCGTGGCGCAGCATCTGGTGACAGCTTTCATGCGTCATTATCCTATGGCAGAAGGCAAGAGGGTGGAAAGGCAAGGGAGCATGCGAGATGAAAATGGGAACAAACTCCTGAAATTGCTTACCCACCTCCACAATATTGGCATTAATCCATTCATAAAGGTGGAGCCCTCATGAACTAATTACCTCTTAAAGTCCTCACCTCTTAATGCTGTTAAAATGGAAGTTAAATTTCAACACGAGTTTTGGAGAGGACATTCAAACCATAGCACATCTAATAACATAGCCTCAAATATAAAGTGCAAATATTGATAGAAAGCTGTGCACAATAAACAAAAAATTACCATAATCAAATTTTTACCACATTACTTTCTGTAATTGATAGATCAAGAAAATAAAAGTTTACAAAAGACATTTAAGGTTTTAATAACACAGGAAACATGATATAAAGGCCATATAAAAAACCCTAAGCCCCGCAACTGGAGAACAGACATCATTTTTAGGCATACAAGCAAAATGTTAGGGTCACAAAGAAAATACCAACAAATAATAAAACATTTTTTATTAATATTATTTTAGTTGAGAAACCATAATTACATTTATAGAGTATAATGATGCTTATATATATGTGTGTGTATATGAAATTAAATTATTAAATCAAGATAATTAACATATCCGTCACCTCACTTACCTAACATTTTGTGGTGATACATTTGAAATTTACTTTTAGTTATTTTAAAATATACAGTACATTATTATTGGCTATAGTCACGCTGCTGTGCAATAGATCTCAAAACTTATTCTTCCTGTCTAGCTGAAACTTTGTACCTTTTGATTAGGCCTCCCCCATTCCCTCGATCTATCCCTCCTCTTCCCCCAACCAGACTCTGGTGACCACCATTCTACTCCCTACTTCTTTTTTTTTTTCCTACTCCCTACTTCTATGAATTCAACTTTTTTTAGATTCCACATATAAGTGAGATCATGTGATATTTGTCTTTCCGTGCCTGGCTTATTTCACTTAGACTAAGTATCCTCTAGATTCATCCATGTTGCTCTAAGTGACAAAATTTTATTCTCTTTTAAAGGCTGAATAGTATCCCATTTTGTGTATATACAGTAGTCCCCCCTTATCCATGGTTTCACTCTTTAAGGTTTTGGCTACCTACAGTATAGTACAATAAGGTATTTTGAGAAAAAGAGAGAGGGAGAGAGAAACCATATTCACCTAACTTTTATTAGAGTATATTCTTGTAACTGTTCTATTTTATTATTAGTTGTTGCTGTCAATCTCTTTTTTCTTTTTGTTTTTTTTGTCTTTTGTCTTTTTTCCGTGTCCGGCAACGGATCGCAACCCTCAGTGTTGCCCCCGTACCGGACCGGGGACCGGCAACGGGATCGCAACCCTCGGCGCTGCTCCCGCGCCTCGCTCAACCAGTGAGCGGGAACCGGTCCGTATGTGGGATCCGAACCCTCGGGCGGGAGCGCCGCCACGCTTCCCAAGCGGCGCACTATCCAGTGCGCCACCGGGCCGGCCCGTTGCTGTCAATCTCTTACTTGCCTAATTTATAAAATAAATTTTATCGCAGATATGTGTGTATAGGAAAAAACATAGTGTATTTAGGGTTTGGTACTAACCACAGTTTCAGGCATTCTCTGGGGGCTTTGGAATGTGTGCCCCAAGGATAAGGGGAAACTACTGTATCACATTTTCTTTATCCATTCATTCATGCTGCAATGAACTTGGGAGTACAGATATCTCTTCAGCACATTCCTTTCAATTCCTTTAGATATGTTCCTAGAAGTGGGATTGCTGTATCATATGGTAGTTCTGTTTTTAGTTTTTGAGGAACATTTATACTGTTTCCATAATGGCTGTACCAATTTGCATTTCCATCAACAGTACAAGGGTTGCCTTTTTCCACGTGCTCACTGACATATCTTTTATCTTTTTGATAAAAACCATTCCCACAAGTGTGAGGTGCTATCTCATTGTGGCTTTAATTTGCATTTCCCTCATTATTACTGATGCTGAGCGTTTTTTCATAGACCTGTCGATCATTTGTATGTCTTCTTTTGAGAAGTGTCTGTTCAAGTTCTTTGCCCATTTTTTAATCAGGTTGTTTTCTTGCTATTAAAGTGTTTGAATTTCTTATATATTTTATATATTAATCCCTCATCAGATGTATAATTTGCAAGTATTTTTTCCCAGTCTGTGGTTTGTCTCTTCCCTTTGTTCATTGTTTATTTTGCTGTACAGAAGCTTGTTTGATGTAATCCCATTGTCTATTTTTGCTTTTGTTGCCTGAGCTTTTGGGGTCATATCCCAAAAATCCTTGCTCAGAGGAATGTCATGGAGCTTGGAGCTTTTTCCCTGTGTTTTCTTCCAGTAATTTTACAGTTTCAGGTCTTACATTTAAATCTTTAATCCACTTTTAGTTGATTTTTGTGCATGGTCTAAGATAAGGGACTACTTTTGTTCTTCTGCATGTGGTAACTAGTTTTCCCAACACCATTTAATGAAAAGACTGTCTTTTCCCCATTGTGTGTTCTCGGCACCTTTCTCAAAAATAAACTGACCATAAATGTGTGAGTTTTATTTCTGGGCTTTTTATCCTGTTCCATTGCTTAAGAGTCTGTTTTTACACCAGTGCTGTGCTGTTTTGATTACAATTGCTTTATAATATAGGTTGAAGTCACGTAGTGTGATGCCTCCAGCTTTGTTCCTTTTGCTGAAGATTGTTTTAGCTGCTCAGGGTCTTTTGTGGTTTCATACAAACTAAAAAAAAATTTTTTAATTAAGAAAAAAATTAAGAATTTTTTTTCTATTTCTGTGAAAAATGACATTGGAATTTTGATATGGATCAAAACATTTTCATCATATTGGCCACATTCTCTTACCTTAGTACAATTAATTCAAAATTAATAACAAATAGTCAACAAAGTTTTAGAAAAATTTTTAAAAACTTCTAAAAGCTAAAGAGTAGAAAAATCATAATAGAACGATAATGGCTAACACTAAATAAGCATTTACTACGTGCCAGGCACTCTTCTAAGCATTTTACATGTATTAGCTAATTTAATCCTCATAATGACCCCATCAAGTAAAGACTATCATTTATCTCCACTTTACAGATAATTAAACTGAGGTACAGAGTGATTCAATAACTTGTTCTAGAGGCAGAATACATCCTCTGTATCACAACCCAAAACTGTTACTTTACTTAGAAGATAAGTATGTACCTGAATGATCATGAATATGATACGTATAAAAAGGTGTGGGGTAGACAAGGGTTACAAAGAGTAATTACGATTTGTAATGATGAACATGCTAATCATACAGATTTGATCATCACAGACTCTACACAAATAGTGATAGTCAACTCTGTATCCCGTAAATATGTATAATCAAAAATAAATAAGATTTTGAGAAAAAAAGATGTGGGGTACATCAAAAGTGTAGTAAGTGGGAAATGTATAATTTTAGATGCTTATATCTTAAAAAAGAGAAGACTGAAAACTAATGAGATAAACACTCAAAAGACTAAACCCCAAAATAGTAGATGCAAGGAATTAATGGGAAGTATAAATTGATGAAACAGAAAACAAAGAAAGAATAGAGAGGATTACAAAGCTCAAAACTGATTCACTGTAAAAAACTAGCAAAATGGAAAGGACTGCAAGCAAGATTGAGCAGGAAAAAATAAGATAAAGCACACACACAATATACAGGACTGAAATGAGAGTCACTGCCAAAGAGGGAGTAGAGGTTTTGAAATCATGAGAGAATGCTATTCACAACTTAATGACAATAAATGGGAAAAAAGATAAAATGGAAAATTTTCTAAAATAAATATGTTATTAAAAAGGACTTGAAAAGGAACAGAAAACCTGCATATATCAAAAATCATGGAAGAATTTTATTAGAAGTTAAAAACGAACTCATTAAAAAAACCCAACCCTAGAAGTGTTAAGTGTAAAACAAATGTTTTTCTGAATGATATAAAAACTCTTTTTTAAATAGAAAAAGGGGGGATGTTTCCCAACTCATTTTATGAACTAATAAAAGCGGGAGTGCTGCTGCGCTCCCAGCACCACACTCTCCCGAGTGCACCACGGGCTTGACCCAGCTTTCAGTCTTTTAGGGGAGACTGAGTACTTGTGTACAACACCAGGTGGACAGCCGGGAGTGCCTTGAGAGCAACAGCTGCTTCTTACAGGGACAGAGCATGAGCATGGTCAGCAGAGGGCAGCCAGGAAGCCTCCGAGGAGGAGGTGACATTCACCTGGGCCTTGAAGGACAGGAAATATTTAATGTGAAAAAATAGAAAGGGAGCTCAGACCAAAGAGTTAGTTCCCATTCCTTTCATGTAATATTTGGATAATTTTGCCAGTCATCCACCTCTGCCTTGAGGAACTGTATACAGGTCAGGCACATTTGGACTAGGAAAGAAGAGGTAAAAGTCTGGCATAGTGTATTAGTCTGGTTTCTGTTGCTTATAGCAGAATACCTGAAACTGGGTAATTTATAAAGAAATGAAATTTATTTCTTACAGATTTGGAAGCTGGGAAGTCCAAGTCACATCTGGTGAGGGCATTCTTTTGGTGGGGGCTCTATACAGAGAGCTTGGCAACAGAGAATAGTATATGGTGAGAATGGCAAGAGCTACACAGCTAACTTTCTCACTTGCTCTCCTTATAAAGCCACGAGAAACTTGCCCATGACAACTTGTTAAACCAGCAGCTCATTGCTCCATGAATGGATCTATCCACTCACAAGGGCACAGTCCCTGTGATCCAATCAACACTTAACAGCCCCACCTTCCATCACCATATTGGGGGTAAAGGAGAGGTATCTATTCAGCTCCTTTCTGCCTGTAGAGACAGGTGAATGCTGATGGGTCAGCTTTTATCTCCATGCCAACTCCCCTGTTCAGAAGAGTTAATTTAATCACATAAAACTATATAGCCCAAAGCAAGTTCGCTTATTTACGCATAATTTGAAAAGGCAAGTAGAAATCTTTTACTGGACTACTTCAGAGGTATTTCATAGTACAGTGCTTCCTTTATTTAAATTATCAGGTCCTTCAGTTTGCACCCTTAGGATAACCAGTTTAAACAGCTATGCTTCTCAGAGCCAAGACACTGAGTTCTCCCCATCTGTGCTGTGTGGTCAATGACAGGCAATAACTTCCCTGCCAGGTTGATAGATTTGCACTGGGAAACTTCCCTGAAGAACAGATTTCCCTAAAGGAATCAATGCTAAAGGACTAATAAATTATGAACACTGTTCTTTAGAGATGCTTGTGAAATATTTTACAAGCCACCATATATAAAAGTTTTGATAGATAAGAAACACATTAAAGATCTTTGGGTGGCTGAGGGTCTGGATCATGTTACTCAAGTCCTGGGACTAGCAGTCTAGAATCTCTTCATTTTTATTTATTTATTTTTTGAAATTACTGTTATTCATTTATTTATTTATTCATTCATGCATTCATTTATTCTTTATATATTCATTTATTCATTCATTGCTATTATATATTATTCATTATTATATTTATATATTCACTCATTCATTATTTTTATATATTCATTTATTCATTTATTTATTTATTGAAACATAATTACACATATTTGTGGGGTACAGAGTTGAATATCAATATCCATGTATAATGTGTGATGATCAATTCAGGATAATTAGCATGTTCATCATTACAAAACATAGTCATTCCTTGTATCCATTAACCAATTTCTTGCCAATCCCCCCTCCTTTCCCACTTCTAGTAACCACAATTATGTTCTCTCCTTCTGAAAGTTTGACATATTCTTTCTCTCTTTCTCTCTCTCTGCTTCCACCTGTGAGGGAGGACATTCAGTATTTCTCTTTCTGTGCCTGGCTCGTTTCACTTAATATAATTTTCTCCAAGCTCATCCACACTGTTGTGAATGGCAGACTTTCATTCTTTTTTATAGCATCTCTTTAAAAATGCAAATTTAAGCCCTACCCTTCACCTAGATCCCCAGGAGATATGTACGCACATTAAGGTTTGAGAAGCCCTGGCTTAGATAACTTTGAAAGGAAGCTATAACTCATCCTTCCTGAGTCCCTAAAAAGGATCTCTAGAAGGAAACCTGAACATTACTATTTTGTTTACTCTGCTATTACTGTTCAGATCCCCAGGAGATATGTACGCACATTAAGGTTTGAGAAGCCCTGGCTTAGATAACTTTGAGAGGAAGCTATAACTCATCCTTCCTGAGTCCCTAAAAAGGATCTCTAGAAGGAAACCTGAACATTACTATTTTGTTTACTCTGCTATTACTGTTGATATCAAATAGATCAAACAAATCCCAATTATGTCCTATCAATATACATGGTCTTACAAATTACACAGTTTCTCTTCAATCCTCAGAAAAAACATTGAGGATATTCAGTATATTTAAATCCAAATGAAGCTCTGGTTTGCAATATTCACACTATGAAAGTGTATTAAAAATCAATACAATACTTCTGATTGCATGATTATTAAAAGTAAAATAATACCTGAAAAAGGCCTCATCTTGTTATATCTTATTTTCCTCGTAGAAGGTGGTATTCATTAAATGGTTGAACGTTTGCGAATAAATATCATTCCTGTTTTTAAGATCAAATGATACATAATTAATGAACTATACTGATGATAACAGAATTTTAATATTTATAGACATCTGTCACTTTACATTTTAAGATAGTTTTACCATATGTGCTGCTTTCTTTTAATTCCAGTAATTAAAGTTTATGAACATATACTGTGAAAATGTAGTGTAACATCATCAAATTGGTTATCAAAAGACTTTCTTCTTGATAAGCTTTCTATCTCTTAAAAGAAGAATTGTTACAAAGTTAAACTTATCCCAGAATGTTGCTCCTCTTTTGTTAAAAAATTTGTTATGTACTTTTTAAGTCCCTTAAATTCAATCTAAAAAATACCCTCCAGCACTGAATATATGGCTGTACTTAGGTAACATCTATAATTGGTATCATTATTTCATATGCAAAATGTATCAATAATTTGCTAGAACTTCTGCCTAATGAGGAAGACTTTTTTCATTTCTAATTTTCACTAGCATTTTGGTTTCACCTGAAGAAGCTCTGAAGACACACTGCACAGGTTGAGAAATGCCCTTACAGCTTCTGTCTTTCACCACTAGGTACAGAATCCAAATCAATTATTGTGTGCTTGACCCAGGTAGACTTGTTTTTCTCTTTTTGAACCTGTCTTAAATATTCACCACAGATTGGATTTTATTCTCCAAATCCAGATTGGATTTGAATTAGCCCTTAAGGGAATAAAAATACTAGACACATATTTTCTTTTAAGTTTCAGCAAGAGAGACAATAATTTCCAACTATTCTTGAGAAGTCTATTTCTTGATGTAGGTTAGGGAAAGGAGATTCAACCAATTGAGAGACTGAATATTCAAACAGACAATGGCCAGGTCACATATACAATAGAACTCTGACCCACAACTGCAGCAACTAGCCCAGGAAGCCAGCCTGCTGTAAGTCAGACTTATAGGAGTAACTTATCTCCAGTAACAATCCTGGAAGCCAAACAGTGGTCTCTGTAACAATTGGCCCCAAATGGCCAGCACTTGATTAATAACTGGAAGCTTCCCAAATTTTTGTCCCTCCTCCCAACTTAGGACCAACCAGAGAAAGTCAAATATGCCCTGCTCACCAATTGTCTTAGTTCATTTTGTGTTGCTATAACAGAATACCTGAGACTGAGTAATTTATAAAGAAAAGAAGTTTATTTGGCTCACAATGCTGGCGTCTGGGATGTCCAAGAATGGGCAGCCCATCTGGTGAGGGCCTCCTGCTGCTTCGACTCATGGCAGAAAGTGGAAAGGAAGCAGTTGTGTGCAGAGAGAAGGGAGGCAAACACAAGACAGCCTCGCTTTATAACAACCCCTCTTGCCAGAGCTAATTTGTTCCTATGAGAATTAATCCAGTCTCTAGAGAATTAACCTAGTCTTGCAAGAAATCCATCATGACAACCGAATCACACCTTAAAGGCACCATGTCTCAACACTGCTACGCTGACAATTAAATTGTAAAATTTTTGATGGAGACAAGATATATCCAGACCATAGCATCAATCTCATAGGATGCCACACCTCTAGTTAGCCTGCCTGCAACTTCCCCATGCCAACAGCCTTCAATCAAGGCATACCTGAAACTTCCCTTTTCCACTATAAAGCTCACACACACCACCGTGGGCCTTTGAGTCTCTGCCAAAATGCGAGTAATGTTGGCTGACTCCCTTGTCATAGCAAGCTCTGAATACATAACCTTTGCTTTGTTCTCATTTGGTTGGTCTTCATTTAATTTTCACACAATCAATGTATTAAGTGTCTTTTGTAAATGCACATTCTAGTGGAGAAGACCTAACACCTGGACCCAACACTGCAGACAATCTAGTTTGGAAGCTAATACAATGAAACAATAATATGTAAAATTAAATAGTTTTTGAGGCAATAGTATAAAATAACAAGGCTGATTATCATAAACTGTGATTGATTTTTGCTACACCATGAACTTCTTCAGGGTGGAGACCATGACAAGACACTCAGACTTAAGCAGAAATGGGAAGCTACTATTTTACACCAGTGAGATGTCTGGTACGGCATCCAGTTGACCTGACTGAGAGAAGAAACTGTGTCAGCAAGAGTCTCCTCCCTACAGTGCTTTCTCTAGGCTGGGTCCTTTCTCAGGTGTTTATGGCAGCATCTCCTGACCCCTATTCCCAGCAGCTCTGGGATTCTTTACCCTGGTTGCAAGATGCTGCAGAGGAAGGCTGCTGCAAGCTTCACGTCTTTAGAGTAGCAAATTTAATAAAGACTGCAAGACCATCTTTCCTTGAAGCCTCATCTACGTGTCTTCTTGTCCTCTTGGCTTCACTTGGGTAAAATTCCCACCCCTGAACCAATCATGGGGCAAGGGAGATAGGAAATAGTAATTGGCTTGAGCCAATGGGAACTTACTCTTGCAATCAGAGGTGGGATCAGTCCCATGCAAACCTCATAAATAGACTAGAGCAGAAGTGGTTTTCCAAAGGACATTGGGAGTAATGTTTCCAGAACAAGAGAACCTGGAGACTGGACAACAAATATCAAATGTCCTTTGCAATGATTTGTATTCATATACTCAACAAAATATTCTGAGTTGTATCTACTTGTGCTGTTCAGTTTGCTGTGCTTTGGGGATTCACATATAAAAGGTAACTTTCCTACCATTAGAGAACCTATAATAATAGAGTGGAGGAAGGAAAGTAAGTATACAAATATAATAGTGTTATTAGCTATAAGGAGGCATGCAGAGGGTTCTATAGCAACACAGAAAAGTCACCCCTCCTAGGGTAGGAGTGGGACAGAAGAGAAAGAGAAAGACGGAGGTTGGGAGAGGAGAGATATGAGGAAAAGCTTACCGAAACAGGTGGTACCAGAGCTGTTTTTACTACCCACAGTCATTAGGCTGGCAAAGGTGAGAGCGATGGCATTCTAGGTGGAGAGTGCATCTTCAAATGCACAGAAACCCGAGACTACTTGTACATGGCCCATTGGGGAACTCAAGTAGATCATCATGACTCCAGAGCTGAGTGGAGGAGAGGGATGCTTTGAAAGCTGAATGACTAAACAGGACCCTGACCAAAAAGGCCTAATGTGCCCATTTTAGAAGATTGGATTTTATTCTGAAGGCAAAGGGAGGCCACTGAAGGGTTTTAAGCAGGTTTATGTTTTAGAAAAAACACTCTGAAGAATAGATTGAGAATATGACTTTGGGAAGTGGGGGATGTCAGGGGGAGGAAGCAATGCAAAGGCAGGAAACCGGCTAGAATCTGTTGTAGCTGGACATGATGAGGACCTGAAATAAGCAAGTAGCAAGAGGGATGGAGAGGAAGGACAGATGTAAGAAATAACGAGAGAGAAAGGACAGCAGGGTGGATTTGGATGTCTATTGCTGTATGTCAAACCATCCCAGAGTGATGTGACTGAAATCAACAAATTGATTTATTTGCTCATTTTTGGCAGTTGAGGCAGGGCCTGGAGGAAATAGCTTATCTCCATTCTACTTGGTGTGAGCTGTGATGCCTGGATTGGGGCTGGAGGATCCACTTCCAAGATTGCACATTCACGTGGCTGATGAGTTATTGCTGGCTGTCAGGTTGAAAGGGTGAGTATAAGATCACTCTACTCACATTTATAGCTGAAGGTAGACCTGGGATAACACAGTTTTCATATACCTGTTGGCTCTCGTACCGTCTCCTCTAACTCTAAGCTCCTCTATGTTCTTAACCCTATGGTGTGGAGAATCACCACAGCACGGGCTACTTTGTTGTCACTTGGAAACTCAGCCCTTGTCTAGAATCTGGAAGCAACCTGATTCCTGGCAGGAAGGAATTTAAGGAATCCTAACCTGGTGACATCTTATGTCCTTTTTATTTGTCCATCCTTCCATTTAACAAATATTTCTACTTATCTGCATTTTGCCTGATAATGCGTTTGGTAAGGCCTTGCTGTGCTGACTTTTTATTTTGTTGATTAATTGAATCCTCGCCTTACATCTTATGACCAAGGCCTACCTTGAACTCTACTGGTACCCAGCTCTCTAGTTTCAAATTTCCTGAGTCTTTTTCTTCTGCTAGTTTTCCAGTTTCTCTGAAAGCCAAATCCTGCTTGTTCTTATCACTGGGAGTGGAGGGCAGACAAGTCCTGCTCTTCAGCTCTCAGGGCCTCAATCATATCACATGACCTTTAAGGTCCTTGTGGGTTCATTGCATCTGTGAATCACTGACTATGTGCTTTTTGGAACTTCTAGCCCCTGCCCAGTTCTCGTGGTGCTTGGCTGTCCTGGCTGCTTCCTATGTCTGTCTACTCTGGCAGAAATTACTTTGGTTCTCAGTTCCTTGTGGTTTGGCCTGTTTCTTTGAGTTACCCTGGATTCACATATGTTTGAGCCTTGGACATCTCTGTCAGGAGTGTTTCCTGCCTTTCTTCATAAAGAAGACATTTCCCATCCAACCCCCAAGTGGGGCCAACAGATGTGGGGAGGTGCATAAGCAGGTTTCAGCTCTCAAAGCATGTACAAGGTAGTGAAAGAGACGGATAGGAAATCCCTAGCTACAGTGCTGGATAGAAAGCTAGGAGGGTGAGACCTCAGGAGCACTGAGAAGAACATCGTGGGAGCAGCAAGGAGGGCCATCTAAGTCAAGGTGGCACTTCTTTACCTATTGTTGGGAACGGATGTCTTTGTTTTAGTGGCTGTGGTGTCTGTTGTCTTCCTGGAGTTTTTTCATCTTCCCTTGCCCTTGCTATTTACTGTCTGTTCTCTTTTTAGTCTGAGATGAGTCTCTAATTCCTAGCCTACTTGCCAAACACAGACAAAGGTGTCCTGAACTAGATCGTCATCTTCCCTTGCCCTTGCTATTTACTGTCTGTTCTCTTTTTAGTCTGAGATGAGTCTCTAGTTCCTAGCCTACTTGCCAAACACAGACAAAGGTGTCCTGAACTAGATCGGAACAGATTCACTAGTCGTCAGCTTTTCCACAGGTTGGCATGTCTGTGAGTTCGTAGATCCATACTTCTCAGCTGTGAGGTGACAGATGGGGAGCCCGAATTCAAGCTAGGACAGCCTCAGGATGGCAATTCTGACCTCACTGAGGAGAGCCAAGGTGGCTCCATTCTAAGTGAGCAGAGTGAGACAAATCTCAGGGGTAAGCAGAAGATGGAAATGTCAGAATAAACAGTAAAGTCTATGGCTAAGAAATTTGAAGGCGGAATTGAACAAGGGAGGAGCAATCGTTCTGAAATGACACAGTGAGTGGAGAATAGACTCTAAATCCTCATTTTATGTGATGTCCCTTGTGAAGACAGCTTCCCTCTGCAGTGTGAATCATGGAAGCTTCCGTGTGTGCTTCAGAGGCAGGGGCAGTGACTTCAAAGGATTTGGCTTAAACAGTGATCCCTTTGTATTTATATGTTTTAATGTACATCTTTCTGCTTGCCAGCATGTACTGAAGCCCCCTGAAAGAAGGCACTAGTCATATCTCTTTATGTCCCAGCATTCAGCCCAGTGCTATCAATAAATGCTTCTTTTTTATGACGTGAAAGAAAAGAACCAAGAAGAGTTGATCTGGTGGGAAGATAAATTCAGGGCTTTGATAAGGAAAGAATGGGACCCTAAGGCTTAGGCTGTAGATGTCTAGTAGATGCACTTTAAGACTTTAAACTGCTGTATTCCCCTGAATCCTCTAGGACTGCAGAAGTGGTCCACACCGCCTTGTGAGAGGATAGCAGATCCCTCTAGCTTGAAGAATCCCCCTAGCCTGAAGACTACATAGTAAGACAGCACTGTATAAGACAATGCTTGTTCTCCTCGGGATCTGCCTCCACCTCCACTCCTGGCCACAAGATTCACAATTAGGGTCAAATGTCAGCAGAACCTGACTGGGGGAGAAGAGAGCCTGCTATGGGATGAAAGGGATTCTACACCAAAGTAGCTCAGAACCTGGCTAATACATGCTGTCAGGAACTGGGTATGCCTGGAACGAGTCACGATGGTATGGGATCAAAGCGCTGGAATATAAAACTGGATAAGGGAGAGTTCGTCAATAAGGGGGCTCTCCTACCACTCAGGATTGAGCTCCATTGCAAGGGTCCCAGGAGTTGGGACTAATATGCTGCTTGGATAACTCCCAGAAACTTGGAAAAAATGTTGGCCTACATAAAATGAAGCAAAGATGGCAGAACTGTCAGAGCGGACTGTGGAGAAAAGAATCAAAAGACTCAGGGAAGTGGACGTGCTAGACTAGGTCTCCTGCATGGGATCAGCTGACTGGGCTCCTTGGGAGAACTCTTCACCTATGAATGATAAGAAATGTCCTGGCGAGGGGCACCAGCATCAGGGGGAAACTCAGTGGTGGCTGTCTCCTGAAGGTCAAGGCTGACAGATGACATTACAGAACAGGTCTCTCTGCTACCTTTAAGTATGATGGAATCACAAAACAGCAGAGCCAGGTTGCAGCCCTTAATTGTCAGAATCTAGATGGCGTGATTGCTGCAAGGACAGCAAGTTTGGAATGACAACCAGGGGAGATCTATGGAGGTGGCTAATAGAATGTGGTGTTTCTAGGGGCAAGATAATGGGCAGCAGACACGGGTATTGCTTAGAGGGCATCCTAAAAATCTTAGTGTGATTTTAAGTTTTATTTTTTATTTTTTTGCCCGATATGTATTTATTTATTTATTTATTTATTTTTAATTATTTTTTTATTTTGTCAATATACAATGTCCCATCACCAAAACCTCCCTCCCTCCTCCCTCTCCCCCCACCCACCCAGGCATGTCCTTTCCATTTGCTTGTTGTAGGAACTTAAAAAAAAAAAAAATTGTAGTTGTTACAGCTTCCTCCCCGCCCCCGGTTTAGTGTGTGTGTGTGTGTGTGTGTGTGTGTATGTGAGTGAATTAATTTATTTATTTTTAGCTC
>NW_007726626.1:629521-635112 GCF_000696425.1 Galeopterus variegatus | reverse complement strand
TATATTCTGGATATTAATCCTTTCTCAGATGTATATTTTGCAAATATTTTCTCCCACTCTGCTGGGTTTCTTTTAACTCTGTTAATTGTGTCTTTTGCTGTGCAGAAGCTTTTTAGTTTGATAGAATCCCATTTGTTTATATTTTCCTTTGGTTGTCCGTGCTTTTGGGGTTGCATTCATGAAGTCTGCACCCAGTCCTACTTCCTAAAGTGTTTATCCTATGTTTTCTTTAAGAAATTTTATTGTTTCAGGGTGTATATTTAATTCTTTAATCCATTTTGAGTTAATTTTAGTATGTAGTTAGAGGTATGGGTCTAGTTTCATTTTCCTGTATATGGATATCCAGTTATCCCAGCACCATTTGCTGAAGAGGCAGTCTCTTCCCCAGGTATAGGTTTGGTGCCTTTGTCAAAGATCAGATGGCTGTAGGGGTGTGGGTTCTGGATTCTCTATTCTATTCCATTGATCAGTGTGTCTGTTTTAATGCCAGTACCATGCTGTTTTGGTTATTATAGCTTTGTAATATAGTTTAAAGTCAGGTAGTGTTATGCCTCCAGCTTTATTTTTTTTGCTCAGGATTGCTTTGGCTATGAGTGGTCTTTTGTTATTCCATATAAATATCAGGATAGTTTTTTCCATTTCTGAGGAAAATGTCATTGGAATTTTGATGGGGATTGCAATGAATTTGTATATCACTTTGGGTAGTATTTTCACAATGTTGATCCTTCCAATCCAAGAGCATGGGATATCTTTCCATCTTCTTGTGTCCTCTTTAATTTCTCTCAGCAGTGGTTTGCAGTTCTCATTAGAGATTTTTCACATCCTCGGTTAACTCAATTCCTAAGTTTTTTTTTTTTTTTCTTTTTTTGGGGGCTATTGTAAATGGGCAAGCTTTCTTGATTTCACTTTCTGCATGTTCACTATTGGAGAATAGAAATACTACTGATCTTTGTGTGTTGATTTTGTATCCTGCTACTTAGCCAAAATCATTTATCTACTCCAAGAGTTTTTTTGTAGAGGCTTTAGGCTGTTCAATATATAGGATCATGTCATCTGCAAACAGGGACAGTTTGACTTCCTCTTTTCCAATCTAAATTCCCTTCATTTCCTTCTCTTCTCTGATTGCTCTGGCCAGTACTTTCAACACTATGTTGAATAGGAGTGGTGAGAGAGGGCATCCTTGTCTAGTTCCTGTTCTTAAAGGAAAAAAATTCAGCTTTTCCCTATTCAGGATGATATTGGCAGTTGGTTTATCATATATAGCTTTAATTTTGTTGAGATACTTTCCATCTGTATCTAACTTGTATAGTCTTTATAATGAACAAATGTTGAATTTTATCAAATGCTTTTTCAGCACCTATAGAGATGATCATATGGTCCTT
Source organism: Galeopterus variegatus (assembly GCF_000696425.1). Taxonomy (NCBI): domain Eukaryota; kingdom Metazoa; phylum Chordata; class Mammalia; order Dermoptera; family Cynocephalidae; genus Galeopterus; species Galeopterus variegatus. The sequence goes on along the minus strand of NW_007726626.1, from coordinate 633,730 downwards.
GTGTTTGATTTTATTGATATGGTGTATCACATTTATTGATTTGTGTATGTTGAACAAACTCTGCATCCCTGGGGTGAATCCCACTTGATCAGGGTGTATAGTTTTGCATATGTGTTGCTGTATTCTGTTAGCTAGTATTTTATCAAGGATTTTTATGTCTATATTCATCAAGGATATTGGCTTGTAGTTTTCTTTTTTTGCTGTACCTTTACCTGGTTTTGGTGTCAGGGTGATGTTTGCTTCATGGGATGGGTTTTGGAGAATGGCCTGTTTCAATCTTTTGGAATAGTTTGTAGAGAATTTCTGTCAATTCCTCTTTGAATGTTTGGTAAAATTCTGCTGTGAATCCATCTGGTTCTGGGTTTTTCTTTGTTGGGAGCCTTCTGATAACAGCTTCAATCTCTTTTATTGTTATTGGTCTGTTCAGATTTTCTACATCATCTTGGCTCAGTTTTGGTAGTTTATGTGTGTCCAGAAATTTATCCATTTCCTCCAAATTTTCAAATTTATTGGCATACAGTTGTTTATAGTAGTCTCTAATGATTCCTTGTATTTCAGAGATATCAGTTATAATATCACATTTTTCATTTCTAATTTTTGTTATTTGGGTCTTCTCTCTTCTTTTTTAGTTAGCTGTGCTAATGTTTTGTCAATTTTATTTATCTTTTAGAAAAACGAACTTTTTGATTCATTGATTTTTTGTATCATTTTTTGGGTTTCAATTTCATTAAGTTCTGCTCTGATCTTAATGATTTCTTTCCACCTGCTAACTTTGAGTTTGGATTGTTCTTGTTTCTCTAGTTCTTTGAGGTGAAGTATTAGGTTGTTTACTTACCATCTTTCCATTCTTCTGAAGTAAGTATTTAATGAGATAAATTTCCCCCTTAGTACTGCTTTTGCAGTATCCCACAGGTTTTGTTATGATGTATCATTGTTTTCATTAGTTTCAATAAATTTTTTGATTTCCTATTTGATTTCTTCTTGGACCCATATGTCATTAAGTAGAATGCTGTTTAATTTCCATGTGTTTGTATAGTTTCCAGAATTTCGTTTGTTATTGATTCCTAATTTTAATCCACTGTGATCTGAAAAAATACATGGGATAATTCCAATTTTTTTGAATTTGTTGAGACTTGATTTGTGACCTAATATGTGATCTATCCTGAAGAATGATCCATGTGCTTATGAGAAGAATGAATATTCTTAGGTTGTTGGATGGAACATTCTGTAAATATCTGCCAAGTCCAATTGGTCTAGAATCTTGTTTAGATCTTGAGTTTCTCCACTGATTCTTTGCCTAGATGATCTGTCCAATATTGACAGTGGGGTGTTCAGATCCCCTGCTATTATGGTATTAGTGTCTATTTCCTTCTTTAGGCCTAATAGAGTTTGCTTTATAAATCTGGCTGCTCCAATATTGGGTGCGTATATATTTATGATTGTTATGTCTTCTTGATAGATGAATCCTTTTATCATTATGTAGTGACCCTCATTATCTCTTTTTATGGTTTGTAGTTTAAAGTCTATTTTATCAGATATAAGAATAACTACTCCAGCTCATTTTTCATTTCTGTTTGCATTGTAAATCTTTTTCCATCCTTTGACTCTTAGTCTATGTGAGTCTTTATAGGTGAGGTGTGTTTCTTGAAGGCAGCATGTAGTTCGGTCCTCCTGCTGTAGATCTGTGTCTTTTCCTATACCTGGGAAATTTTCTGCCACTATTTTGTTGAGTATGTTTTCAATGCAATCTCCTTTTTCCTCCCCTTTTGGAATACCCATGACTCAGATATTTGATCACTTAAGGTTTTCTGATATCTCTCAGATTTTCTTCAAAGTTTTTAATTCTTTTTTCTTTTTTCTTTTTTGTCTGTCTGTGTTATTTCAAACAGCCCATCTTCAAGGTCAGAAGTTCTCTCTTCTCCTTCTGCAAGCCTGCTGGTTAAACTCCCTGTTGTGTTTTTTATTTCATTGAATGTATTCTCTAGCTCAGCAAGCTCTGCTACATTCTTTTTCAGGGCATTGATTTCCTTGTACATTTCTTCTTTCAGATCCTGTATACTTTTCCTCATTTCATCATGTTGTCTAGCTGAGTTTTCTTGTATCTCATTTAGTTTCCTTAGAATTACCACTCAAAATTCCTTGTCAGACATTTCAAAGGCTTCCTGTTCTATAGGATGTAGAGCTTGAGAGTTATTTCGCTTTGGTGGTGTACTTTCTTTATTTTTCATATTTCTGGTAACTTTCCTTCGATGTTTAGTCATTGTGGTGAGGGATTTCATGGTCCACTGGTTCAATATTATTTTCCAGCTAGGATCCTGCTGGGGCTGCCTATTTGGCACGGCTGCCTCAGTGTCTGCCTCGGGCGCATGGTTGCCGTGGATCTCAGGCCTCTCTGAGGAGGTGCCTCTCTGGTTGGCATGCACTCGGCCGAGCTGGGGATGGGGTCCGGAGGCAGCAAGGCATTCCTGCTAGGTTGCATGCTGGCACCATGGGGTGTGTGGTCTCTACGGGACTTGGACCTCTCCGGGGTGGCACCTCTCTGGTTGGTGTGCACTTGGCCTGGCTGGGGATGGGGTCTGGTGGTGGCGAGGCCTACCTGCTTGGTCGCAAGCTGGTGCCACGGGGCATGTGATTTCTCTGGGACTCGAGCCTCTCTTGGGGGGTGCCTTTCTGGTCAGCACACACTTGGCCAGGCTGGGATGGGGTCCGGTGGCAGTGAGGTCTACCTACTCGGTCATGCCTGTAAAATCTTATTGCCTCTATAATGTCTCAAGTTTTTTATGTATACAACCTTACTGACTGCAAATGCCAATTTTTTCTGCTAATATAATCCTTATATCTCATTTCTTTTTTCTCTTTTTTGTTTGTTTTTAACTGTTCAAAATGCTGAATAGCAGCAGTGTGTAAGTACACTGTGATGTGTCACTCAAATCCCCCTCCAAGGACAGACTTGTTGCTTCAGCTGTTGGGACCACTGTCAGCAGTCAGTCTTCAGCTAGTAGCCCCCTTCAGGGATTGCCTTAGCTGCAGAGAACCATTTTGTCCATGGTCACTCTTCTGGAGTAGCTCATGTCCAAAATGACAGATCTTGGCCCAGCTTTGGAACAACTCCAAAGAATCATTCTAGCTCCATAGTTCCCCATGGTTGGCTGAGGCTGTTGTGGAACTATTTTGTAATTGAACTTTTCCCTAACCCAATCTTGGTTCCTTCTCCACCTTCTGATTGGTGTTGATCCAAGGACACGTCTTAATAAACACCTTGCCTGCTAAACTCCATCTGAGAGCCTGCTTCCCAGAGCACCAGCTGTGATATAAGGATTGTGGGCATCCTTGAGCTTTGGAGAGAATGCCTTGCTATCAATCTGTGTTTGGGGTTACAAGCAACAGAGAATGTCTCTGGGTTATTTGAACAGAATGTAAGCTCCCTGAATGTGGGAATATTCATCAGTTTTATTCACTAATATATTTCATGCATGTATACAGGGGGAAAAATACATTGAAGGGATATAGGGTAGCTTAGAAATGACAGAGAAAACCAGAGACATGGACTTGGAAGAGCAGAAAAAAATAAAAGACTTGAAAGCCAGGACCACAGCCAAACTCAAACACACCCTGAGGATGTTGCTGATGCGATGCACATCTCCCCTCCTAGCACTGCCTCTGGAAACTACTAGCTGCTGCCCCCCTGCTGAAAGGAATCCTGTACTGTCCATGTTTATGCATAGCACTTTCTTCAGAGTCAAAGTCCAGAAAAGAGTGGCAGGTGTCTTAATCCTGGCTGCCAGAGGCATGGACTTTTCAGCTTTGGAAGTGGAAGATGGGTTCTGTCTCTTGCTAGGATTTTTGAAATCAGGAACTCCCCAGACATTAAGGGGAGTTCAGAAGCTGGGCAGCCAAAAACATGAAAAATATCCATTGCAGCTTCTAAAATTTTACTCACAGGCAGCAGTGTGCTGGTAAACGTTTAACAACTGGCACTTCAGGGGGAAAAGCATTGATCTGTGGCATTTGTCAATTTCTGGAGTGAAAATACTCCCACCATGACTAATTTCAAGCTACCAGTGTGATGTTTCTGTACAGAATTGGGAAGAGACGAACTCAGTCCTTTCATTTGTCAATTTCTGGAGTGAAAATACTCCCACCATGATTAATTTCAAGCTACCAGTGTGATGTTTCTGTACAGAATTGGGAAGAGACGAACTCAGTCCT
>NW_007726626.1:628391-628636 GCF_000696425.1 Galeopterus variegatus | reverse complement strand
AACATCAGGATTGTTTTGGCTATTTGGGGTCTTTTGCAGTTTCATACATATTTAAGAATTGTTTTTTTTCATATCTGTAAAAAATGACATTGGAATTTTGATAGGATTGCATTGAGCCTATAGATCGCTTTGGAGGTTATAGACTTTTTCACAGTATTAATTCTTCCAATGCATGAACACAAGTTATCTTTACACTTATTTCTGTTTTCTTCAATATCTTTTATTAGTGTTTTATAGTTTTCAGT
>NW_007726626.1:619963-625030 GCF_000696425.1 Galeopterus variegatus | reverse complement strand
AAAAACCCCTAACAGAGCCAGGGAAAGGTCATGAAGGAGGGCAGTTCTCATGCACTTAAAGTCTGATAACAAGAATCATCACAAAGGACTTTGCAAAGCTACAATCTTGCACAGAGGCCATCCCAACCTTAATAAAAGAATACTTCTGCAAGGACATCTGCCCAGCAACTGCCTGTCCAACTTTGGACTGGAGTCACCTTTGTTAATGATCCTTGTAGCCAAGAATAATTATTCCCAAACAATGATGTAATCCTCTATTACTTTTCCTTTAAAACCCTCTGTCTTCCTTTACTTCCCTGAATATGCACATAATTTACTATAGCACACATCTTTCCATTGCAATGGCCTACTCTTGAATAAATATCATTTTCTTTTAGAGAGCCTCTCTGTGGTTGCTATTTAGGTTGACATTTTTCACAGTTCTGGAGGCTGGGAGGTCCAAGGTTGAGGATCCACATCTGGTGAGGGCCTTCTTACTGCATCATACCATGTTAGAAGGCATCATATGGTGAGGAAACCAAAGCGCATGCATGCGTGTGTGTGTGTGTGTGTGTGTGTGTGCACACGCACGACATAGAGAGAAAACTGACCTGAATTCATCCTTTTTATCAGGATCCCACTCCCATAATAATAGCATTAATCCATTTATGAAGGCAAGGCCATCCTGACCTACTCACCTCTTAAAGGTTTCACCTCTTAATACTTTCATAATGAAATTTCAACATGAGATTTGGAGGGGCATTCAAAACATATCAGGAGGTTTAGAATAAATTACAACTCATCAAATGAACATACAGAAAAGTATGTTCTAGGCAAGGGAACAGCATGTGCACAGACACAAAAGTTTGAGAAGGGAATGTGCGTTTGTTCCAATACAGATGTTTGACTACTGCTGGAACACAGAGTGCAGGGATTTGTCATCTTCCACATGTCCATCTAGTAATTCCTTAACTCATGATTATTCTGTCATTTCTGCAGATTAGAGTGGATAACATTTGTTCCTTATGGGGACCTAACGTCTTTGACATTACCTCGGACCAGGGTTTCTCAACCTTGCCACTATTGACAGTTTAGACAGAAGAATTTCTTGTTGTGGGGGACTGTCCTAAGCACTGTAAAATGTTTAGTAGTATTTTGGGATTCTAGCAACTAGAATCCTCCCAATAGCACCCCCCTCCCAGTCATGACAGACAGAAGTGTCTCCAGTAATTGCCAAATGTCTTAATGGAGGGAAAAATCACCCACAGTTAAGAATCACCATCTTACATCTATGTGACCACATAGTCACTTTAATATTGGTAAGGGTTACGGCTGTGTCAGATAAGGATTATAAGTAAAAACAGTCCATCATGTTCAAAAGATTTTAAGGATATATGAAGAAACAATCCATCATGTTCTACAGTTTTTAGGACTATATGGATAAAATTAAGTGCAATAAGTACCAAATAAATACAAACCCAATCAAATAAAACTGCATTTGGAGTATATGTGTACATATAGACTTTCCTGACAACGTGGGAGAATTAGGCAATAAAACAACTTAACCCTGTGATGAGGGGCACATGACCACCCTTATTAAATTTTAGATTTTCTATTCTATGTTATAAATAGGGCTCCTTGTTTCTAACCCTGTAGGTTTCCCATCTGTGCTGAATACAATATATCAGTGTCTCAAATGAGAAATCTGGTCTTATGAAACTTCAACCATCTAAGAAACTTCAACCATCTAAGAAGAAGTTTCTACCTCAAACTACACTTGTATGAAATTTCATAACTGTTTCCTTTTAATCCAAAGATCTTCTATAATTAAGTACAGAAATATTTGGGAATCAGAATCATAGAGTTAATACTTGTGTGTAAGGAATTTGTGCATATTTGATAATTTATACACTAGCAATAACTAAGAGAACTTGGCCTGTTAAAGGCTAATCTTGTGAATCTAATTTAAAATATGTAATTTAAGCAACCATTTAAAATTTTAAGTTGAAATCTATCAAAATTTATAGGCAAAATTGGAACATTTAGGAGAATTTAAGAATCACCATATTTAGAGTTTAATACATTTACAAAAGCATTTAATTCTTGGGACTGCTTTTTGTTTATCCACTCAAGTTCTTAAAGGAGAAACAGAAGAGTTACAAATTCAGTTTTTAATGCTGAAGGGAATTTGTAGCCCCTTATTGAACAAATGTTACATTTGCTGCATTTATAAATAAAATAATAATATTTGTAAGTTGAAGTAAAAGGTTATGGAAGAACTAAATTTTGGATTTTTTACTTTAATGATTATATATTTATTTTTTAAAAAAATATCTTCTAAGGCTGGTTGGTTAGCTCAGTTGGTTATAACAATAAAGTCAAGGGTTTGGATCCCTGTACTGGCTAGCTGCCCCCAACAAAAGAAAAAAACAAACAAACAAAAAAAAAACTTCTACAAAATCTTTTTGGACTAAGGACATAATAAATCCTCAAAGAAAAAACAAAACCCACAAAGAAGGATAAGGTACTTTATAAAGGGCATCAAACTTAACGTTACCAATAACGGGACAGGCTGGTATCACGCTCCTCCTGTGCAGTGCACTAGGGAGGGCACAACACTTCAGTAGTGTTTCTGATAAAAAAATGTTTAATCTGAATCTAATCATAAGAAAACAAACAAATGTAAATTGAAGAACACCTTCAAAACAACTGGCCTGGCTTTAAAATTGTCATTATCATGAAAACATCACATAGACAAAGAAAAAACCAAAAAATAAATAAATAGGGAAAAAAGAGGTGGAGGGGGGTTGGAACTAGTCATTGTGTGATCCTTGTTTGGATCTAGATCCCAAAACTAAAAATCTATAAAGGTCATTATTGAGATAATTTTACAACTTTGATGAAAAAATATCCCTGTTCTTAGACGAAAGATGCTAAAATATTCAGGGGAAAAGTCTAAAGATGTTCACAATTTGCACTTGAACAGTTAAAAAACATGTGTATACAGTGTACTGTGAATCTAACTGGAGAGTATAAGAATGTTTACTGTTCTAGTTTTTGAACTTTTCTGTAGGCTTTAAATTTTTCAGAATAAAAAATTGAAAAAAACTCTAACTCACATTAAACCCCAGTTTTGCTCCTTTATAACAGTTGTGAATCTCAGGAGAAGTTGACCCCTCTCTGGAAGAGAGGTTTGCTAAGGGTTTTCCTTCCTGTTTCCACTTCTGGGAGAGTTTCTGAAAGTAAGTCTCTCACTTCCTTTTTCATGCTTATACCCAAGTGTGAGGTTTACCAATCTGGAAGCTGCCGAACGGAATGGGGTGACAAGATCCAGGGAAGCAAAGCAGGAACCACTGGATAAGTCAATCCTGAAAACACTATGCTACTACCGTTTGTTTTTGTTTTTTTAATTTATTTTTATTTTTTAAATTTATTTATTTAATGTTTAGATGGAAAATTATTTTCTCAACATACAAATGAAAGAAAACATTACAAATTGAATTTAATTCAGTTGATGAAGAACTGATTTAACACACAAAGATTAACATCCTTAATGCGTAAAGAACTCTTAAAAATGGATTAGAAAAATCTTAACAGGAATTTGGTGAAGGACATGAGCAAGTAAGTCACACGCCCAAAAGAAACACAAGTGGCTAATAAGTACATTCTGAGATGTTCACAGAAATGGAAACTAAACCAGAAAAATAAAAATTTTCATTTCTCAAACTGAAAAAAATATGATACTGTATAATACTGGTGCTATGAGAGAAACAATGTCAAAATCTTCTAGTGTAAATTGGTAAAACTTTCTTGAAGAACAAATTGGATTTGTAAATAGAAGTCTTTAAAATGTTCATACACTTTCAACCAATTATCCTACTTCTTGAAACAGTAAGCAAATAATCAGAGAAAAAAATATTTTTTTTTAATGTGGAAGGCAGTTACATAAAGGTAAAAAAAATGGAAATAAACTAAATGTCCCATAAGAATGCCTAAATAAAGTATGGACCTCTGTATTAGTCTATTTCTGTTGTTTACAACATAATACCTGAAACTGGGTGATTAATAAAGAAAAGGAAATTTTTTGCTTACAGTTTCTGAGGCTGGGAAGTCCAAAGTCCAGGGAACACATCTGGTGAGAGCCTTGGTGGTGACGACAGTGATGGCAGAGTATCACATTGTGAAAATGGTGGAGCAGAGAAAGAGAGACTAACTGCCTCATTCACTCTCTTTTTAAAGCCCCCTGAACCATGCCCATGACCAGCATTTTTAATCCATTCACTAAGGCATGATCCTAGAATCTAATCATCTCTTCAAGGTTGCACCTTTCAATTACTATAACAGGATTTCCCACACTCAATAGTTACAGTGGGGATTAAGTTTTTTGGGGGGGACATTCAATCCAATGCAACTTCCATAAAATGTAGTATAATGCAGTTATTAAAATAATAATTTTGAAGAGTATTTAAGACAAAAGGCAGGATGAAAAACTGCACTAAAAATAACTAGGTACGTTTAAACTCCAGATATACCTCCCAAAAAATGACTGAAAAATATTTTTTATATAATTTTTTTTTTTTTGCTAAAAGGGAAATTTATTTAATGTAAATGTATATATTAATAAAAAAGAAGGATCTCAGATCACCTTTGCACCTTAGGAAACTAGAAAATGAAGAGCAAACTAAGCCCAGACCTAGCAAAGGGAGTAACTAATAAAAATTAGAACATAGAAGAAACAGAAAATAGAAAAAAGATAGAAAAAATCAATGAAACCAAAAGTTGGTACTTTGAGAAGATCCACAAAATTAACAAACCTTTACCTAGATGGACTAAGAAAAAAGAAAAAAGACTCAAATAACTAAAATCAGAAATGAAAGAAGGGTCATTACAACCAACTTTAAAGAAACCAAAGCATTATAAGAGAATACTATGAATAATTTTTGGTCAGCAAATTAGATCATCTGGATGAAATGAATAAATACCTAGAAACATGCCACCTACCAAGACTGAATTATGGAAAAAAAAAACCCAAAAGACAAAAAACAAAGTTTGAACAGAACTATAGCTGGTAAGAGGAATGATTATCAT
>NW_007726626.1:617443-619631 GCF_000696425.1 Galeopterus variegatus | reverse complement strand
TGAAATGAATAAATACCTAGAAACATGCCACCTACCAAGACTGAATTATGGAAAAAAAAAACCCAAAAGACAAAAAACAAAGTTTGAACAGAACTATAGCTGGTAAGAGGAATGATTATCATTTTTCAGTTTTCTGATGCAGGACTCCCTGGAGGATTTCTTGCAGGGCAGATTGTGTGGTGGTGAACTCCCGCAGTTTTTGTTTGTCTGTAAAATACACTATTTCTCTCTCATTTCTGAAGGATAGCCTTGCTGGATACAGTATTCTTGGCTGGAATTTTTTCTTTTAGTATTTTGAATATATCATCCTATTTCTTCTGGCCTGTGGAGTTTCTGCTGAGAAGTCTGCTGTTTGCCTGACAGGGTCTCCCTTATAGGTGATTTGATGCTTTTCTTTTGCTTCTTTTAAGATTCTCTTATTGTCTTTGAGCTTTGCCAATTTGACTATAATGTGTCTTGGAGAGGATCTTTTTGGATTGAATCTGTCTTTGGATCTTTGAACCTCCTGGGTATGAAGGTTCATGTTTCTCCATAGACCTGGGAAATTATCAGTTCTTATTTTATTGAATAGGTTTTTCATGCTTTTTCCTTTCTCCTCCCCTTCTGGAAGGCCTATGATTCTAATGTTTGTGCACTTAAGGTTGTCTGCTAGCTCTCTTAGATTTTCTTCATTTTCTAAAATTCTTTTTTCCTTTTTTTTTTTTTGTCCTCCTGGGTTATTTCGGGAAGACTATCTTCAAGATCAGAAATTCTTTCTTCTGTTTGGTCTAGGCTGTCACCTAAGCTCTCAGTTGTGTTTTTTATTTTGTTGAGTGAATCTTCCAGTTTCATGAGTTCTGTCCCATTCTTTTTTAAAGTATTAATTTCATTGCAAATTTCCTCCTTCATATCCTGGATTTTCTTTAGTCTCATTTCATTATATCATCTACCTGAGTCTTCTCATTTCTCAGTGAGAGTTTCCTTAAGATCATTGCTCAGAATTCCTTTTTGATCATTTCGAGGGTTTCCTGTTCTATAGTGTCTGGTATTTGAGAATTTCTATATTCTTTTGGTGGTGTCATATTTTCTTGGATTTTCATATTTCTAGTATCTCTAAATTGATGTCTGGTCATCTGGTAGAGCAGTTACTTCTTCTACTACTTTGGAGAGGGGGTGGAAGAGAGAAACATCCTCCTCTTTTTCCTGTCTCTCCTGGTGACTCTCCTTATGTCAATGCAGTTGAATATCTGGCAGGCTGTCTGCACCATGTCTGTAGCTACTGCTGTGCTGTCAAGCCAATGTGCAGCAGCCATGGCTGTGTTTGTGGCTGTGGTGGGCCAACCACATGGAACTGGTGTCATTGTCATGCTCCTTGCCTGCTCCCAGGCAGGGGATGCTGCCCTTGGCTCCTGCCTAGGCCCGGAAGGCATGTTGTGATACTTGCCAAAGACTGTGCTACCTTTGGTCTTCCAGTTATGGGAATTGATCAATTTCCTCATTGTTTAAGGCAGTTGAAGTACTTGCAGTAATCATCTAATACAAGCCCCAAATTGAAGCTGCTTCCACCCTCAAGTGCCATATCCCTCATAAAACTGACCTTAGTGTTTCCATTCCATACTGTAACCGGCACCAGAATTTCCATGAGGAAGAAACGGCCTTGGCTTGGCATAATATATTGATTGGCCATGTAGGGAAGAAGGTAAGATTCTGAAATCAGGAAGATGGATGTAGTCTAAGTAACCAAATAGATGGATGTATTAGTTGGGGTACTCTGGAGAAACAAAACCAACAGGATGTGTGTATAGACATGTACATGTATATAGAGAGATTTATTTTCAAGTATTGGCTCATGTGATTGTGGAAACTTGCCAAGTCCAAAATCTAATGGGGAAGTCTGGAAGGGTGGAAATCCAGGGAAGAGTTGCTGTTCGAGTCCAAGGGCATTTTTCTGGCAGAATTACTTCTTGTACAGGGGAGGTCAGTCTTTGTTCTATTAAGGCCTTCAACTGACTGGATGAGGCTCACCCATATTACAGAGGGTAATTTGCTTTATTCAAATCTACCTATTAAAATGTTAATCTCATCCAAAAAAATGCCTTCATAGAAACATACAGAATAATGTTTAACCAAATATCTGGGCACCATGGCCCAGACACTTTGACACATAAAATTAATCACCACAGTGGATAAATTGCTTAGTGTGAGAAAA
>NW_007726626.1:534750-616168 GCF_000696425.1 Galeopterus variegatus | reverse complement strand
TAGTTTATACTATAGGAATTGTGTATTTATCTATCCACCCTAATAGGCTGTAACCCACTTTAGCTCGGGGATTATGTCTTAGGTAAATGTTTTATGCCACCTACCAATTAGTATATCTTCAGAGTATTAACTCAAATATGTGCTTTTCCTTATTTTATGCATAAAAAACCTATTAGTAACCTACTCATAAGGACATGGGCTTATTTGAGTGGTTGAATATAATAAATTGACTTTATTCAATTTCCTAAATATTCCCCACATTTTAGATATATTAAATATACCTCACTTGAAATATATAATATTGACACAGATATGAAAGAGTCAACATCAGTGCTCAAATGACTATTTGGATGCATGCTGAACATGTTACAGGGCAATGGCTCCAAGTCAGCCATGAAAGGTGAAGTAGGGTCCACAGAGCCTAATTCAGCAACAGAATGCACTGGCCACACTAACGTAAGCCCCCAGGGCCCTGAGGACAAGCAGGATAACCACAGACACATCTACTTCAGGACCTGGGCTTGGTCAAGTTGGAGTGCAGAGGAGTCTGAGGCAGCAGCAAGGCCACCCTTGAGATGTCGGAACTGACCTGTACCTTTGGGTTAGACTGAAAGTTCTAAGGGACCTGGGCATCCAAGTAGCTCATGGCACAGACATTCAGTGCCTTGCAATGCTCTTCAAGGTAATGGATTACAATATGTGTGTGTAATCAGTAGCTATGATAAGAGAAAAGAGGCTATCATGATGGTTGTACACCTCTTTAATCAATGTTCTCTTGAGTGAACCTCTTTTTAACATACTTGCTTAAGTCCGATGTTGCTGATATCATCATGACCTCATAAAACTGGGTTTTGCGTGTGCACGAATACACACATACACACACACATTTAACACAGTGAAACTATAAAAGAAAAAAGATCATGTAAAAGTTGTTCCTGTACAAGGAAAATGTAATTTTTTTTTCCTTTTTGTCTTTTTTACTGACCGGTAATGGGATCGCAACCCTCGGTGTTGTGCCTGTACTGGGGACCGGCAACGGGCTCGCAACCCTCGGTGTCGCGCCCGCACCGCGCTCAGCCAGTGAGCGGGAACCGGTCTCCACATGGGATCCGAACCCTCGGCGGGAGCGCCGCTGTGCTCCCAAGCAGCCCAGGAAAATGTAATTTAATCCAGAAATAGGTAATTACTCAAGGGTATGGGCTGTGTAGGCATTCATTGGTGAATTTAGACTAAACAGGAAGTGATGTAAATAATACTTATTACACTAATGGGAGAGAAATATATTATATCCAGACAGCACACAGACAAAGCACAAGGAGCTCACTGCATTGAAGGAAACTACGCAACTTTGGTGGAAGACAATGCTTTATACAGTGTGAAAACCCTCAGTAGCCATTTGGGACTAAAATAATTTTGGGGCAAGTATGGTTCTAGCACTGAAATATTTTTTCTTTTTGATAAAGCCCCATGGTATTCTAATCTTAAGCATATTGCCCCTTCTGTACTTTTAACTATTTCATGCTGTTGTTTTGTAGTCATTAAATTGGAGAGAATAAGATACAATGACACTACCAAGGTTTAGATTAGAAATCATAGCTATGGTGAAACACCCAGACTAAAGAGGAAGTTACTGAATTATTTAGCACCTGCATATTTCCAGCTATTGAAGTGTCCAGGAGTCACCTGCTAGAAGCAATGTCGACATATAAATTACCCTGGGAGTAAAACAACGTCATGTGATCTATTCCATGAGATTTGTATCATTGGTCTATTCGTATGGCAAAGCCTTCCAGGTGAACTGAAAAACAAATAAAAAACAAAGCTGGAAAGCTGGTTGGGCTGCTTGAATGGCCTAAAGAGAACTCTCAGCAAATCAGGCCAAAGACATAGGAATCTAAATTCAATTTATCATGTTGTTACAGTCATATCCAAAATGAAATAACTGAATGGATAAGGTTCAGCCTTGTGAGTTACTGTTTCACGTGAGTGCAGGACAAGATAGCCTTTTCTAATTTATCGGCCCTGCCTTAGCTGAATGCTTCTAAAATGGCAAGACTAAAATTTTTACAAATAACTTACTAAAAATGTAATAAATTAATGATTTTTTTGCCTCAATTTTCCAATGAACTTATAATAGTTTAATGAGTGATTTCTTTCCTAAGGCTGGTGTTGTGATCACCAGGAAAGTGCCTGGAAAGCTCTCACTGGGAGAGGAAATGAATCCCCCCAAGGCCTCTTTTTTTTTTTTCCCTTTTTGTCTTTTTTCGTGTCCAGCAACGGATCGCAACCCTCAGTGTCGCACCTGTACTGGACCGGGACCGGCAACGGGATCGCAACCCTCGGTGTTGCGCCCTCACCTCGCTCACCCAGTGAGCGGGAACTGGTCTGTATGTGGGATCCGAACCCTCGGCGGGAGCGCCGCCACGCTCCTAAGTGGCGCACCGGGCCGGCCCCAAGACCTCTTTGCAGTGCTCAAAGCAGTGCCCAAAGCAGTGCCACACTGGGTTTGTGAATGTCAAAGCCTCCCAACCGATGTGAGAGGAGTGGTCTTTGATGGGAATGGGGTGTGGTGGGCAGTCCCCAAAGCTCTCTCCAGTTTCTGTCAATGTAACAGAATAATTGCACAGAACTCAGCGTTCATTTGGAAACAGATTTGAGTCAGTAATAAAGTGAGCCAAAATCTATTTCAGTCTCTGATTTTTATGAGTTATTAAACTCCACTCTGGTTTGTGTGAGTATGAAATGAAGGATACTGTTTTGTTGGGTTTGTTTATATTTATTTGTACATACATAACCAAAGGTGTTTGTTAAAGGTTTTTACGATACTCATTGCTATTAATTCTCTCTTTCACCTCAACCCCTGCTCCCTACCTCCCATCCTTTCTCCATCTCCTTAACCCCTATCCCTTTATTGGCTAAGGACATCAATCCTGGAACCAGACTCACTGGGAAAACTGCCTAAACTCAGTGCCTCACTTTTTCATTTGTAAAATTAGGACAATAGCAGAATTGAACTCAGGATTTTTGTAATGAATAAAGGGAACAAATATAATGCTTAGATCACTGTCTTGCATCTGATAAGTACTCAACTATTTTTGTAATTATTATCCATTATCTATCTTTGTTCTATATAATTATTAGTAGTGTTTCTAACATTCCCTTTGTAGAACGGATTTTTCTAGATCTTCAATTGAAAGACACTATATAGTAAGATACTTAAACAGATTTATCAAGTGCTTATTTTAGCATTTTAAAAGATATCCTAATCATCGTTGGTCTTATTTTCCAAACACTCTGTAATCCAGTTTTCTTAAAAATCTACAGAAATCAGCTTAGCTTTAGCATGTGCTAGATGGATCATTCTACACTCAAATGATACACGATGTCTGAAGGAATTATAACTCATGGGGATTCAATTCTGGGCTCTGAAAGATGTTATCTTTTAATATCACTTTATATTTCTGGACAACTTTTTAGTTTTATACTCATTAAAATATTAAGTTAGAAATCCCTTCTAAGGTGCTGGTTGTTATGAAAACCTCGTTCATTTTTTTAGTATAGATTCTATCTTATTCTGTGTTTTAAATTACTATACACAAATGGTAAAACTTTTCATAACAAAGGTTTAATTAGAATGCTTAATAACTATGATTTCCAAAGTGTCTGAGTCAGTCTTAGTAATAATTATGGAGTTTTGTTCCATACAAAATGCTTTATTTAACCTTCATGCCTTCATTCAGATAATTATACAAATGCATACAGTTAAAGGTTTAAACTCTATTTCAGTTCACAGCTCAATTCATAGGAAAGTTGAATACAGAAAAGCAATGCACCAACAGAATATGTCTGAGACACCATTAAAAACAATAACACTTGTTCATTTAAATCTCTGAGAATAGACTGGAATAATCATCCTCTGAGAAAGTCTCATTAGGAGGGTCTCCCTTTACGTTATCATAGGGCAAAAAAAAAAAAAAAACACCATTTTACAGTAAAAGGAAAAAAGCTCTGAGTATATTTACAATACATACACTATACATAAATACAAGAACAACACTTACATAATATTAATAAACTTATAACAGGGGTTGCCTAACTACTACAGAGTATATAAAAGCAGAGGAAACTATTGGGAAATTAGATCTTTAGAAAAGCTGGAGAAATAAATTCATTTGTAATTAAAACTCTGAACAGAAAACCAAATGAAGATTTAAGAACTCAACACATTTGCTTGCCTGTATCATTGAGGGTGTGGGGGGGTGGTAATCCTTTGTGTAGGACCTCCTCTGGGCACTGTAACTTTCTGGGATCAGAGACCCAAGAGTCTTTTGTAAAATTACAGCTTTAAAATGAATCAGATGCAGCCCATCCATTCAATTCACTGTTCAGAGGCTTCAAGCCTAGAATAACTGTTTTGTAAACTAAAGGATGTTTTTGTATTTTTACATAGAAAGATCTTGTGATCCAATTGCCATGTATAATGAGCTAAGTGTCAAGAAAAGAAAAAAAAAGATTCCTGCTTGATTTGGCCACAGATGATATTTTTCTTTACTCCCATGTATTTTTCCAAATATAACTGAGATTTACTCAAAAGAATATGACGTTTGAATTGACCCCCACACACCAAGAGCAACGTCTAGACTATGACTAATTATAACTAAGTCATTTTAAGTGGCAGGTGGGTATCTTTAAGGTGGTCTGTTCTCATCGTTTCACAACACAGAAAGTTCTGAGCACATTCTTCTATGGACAAACATGAATTTGCTGGTTTTTCTTTTTTTTTTTTTAAATGAGCATGTTATGGTACACATAATTGCATTATGATGCAGGATGACATAATACATAAGACGATGTTTTCAAGCTGGTTTTATAAGTAGTTATCTCACATCCACAGAAAGTGGTTTTGCCATGTGATGCAATGTGTCCCACATAGACATGAACAAGACAATACAGCCTCCATCCTGTGGGGGGACAGTGATTTTTAAAAATGAATCTTGAAACACAACAGATTGTGGACAGACAAGTTGATAGGAAAGAGCCTTGAATATAGGCACCAGTGCCCCAGTTCAACGATACCCATCCAATGCAATAAAGTTTGAGGAACAAAATATATACTGTAGTCTGGATGCAATCACAAAATTCTTCCACGGGAAAACTAGAACACAAGTTGGACAAAAGCATTCACTATAATGTTTTTTGCTGTATCTTTGGAGCATGAAATTAGCAGAAAGGGAAGATGCTGGTATCTCCCTAAGATATCTTACTTTCTGATTGCTCGGACACTATTACCACTAGATTTGGATCCAAATTCCACCTTCACATTCACCCTCATGTCTCAACAAAAATGAATCTCTGTGAAAGTCTTGGTTAACCTGCTGTAGAAAAAGTAAGATATAAGAATTCACTCAAGGAGTCACTGGTTCTTGCTTTGAACAAAGGGCAGACTCTGTTGTCTCAAATGCTTCAAATTTCTAGAGATGAAATCCAGAAAGAAAAAGTACTGATGTGACTATTTCCACAATTCATCTCTTTTCAACTCCCTTAAAGTTGTGGTTTTGCTGCTGAGAAATTATTGCTTGTGAAACCCAATTAACTGAGAAGAGCCCCAGTCTGCTGTAGGTTGAGCACATGGAACACTTGCTTTCAGCACAGAAGAGAATTTGTTTATACAGGTTTTATCTTTTCCCCCAGCCAAGTAACAGGGAGAAAGATCATAATTCAGGAGATTCATTTTCAGACACAGAAACACTATGAGAAATAACATTCTCTTAATGTTTTCTAAGTCCATTAGTACTTCCATGAATCAATAGTGTCAGAGACCTTGTTCTACACAGAAAAGGGGGAGGGATTTCATTTCTCTGATGTTGAACAGCTTCTTACATAAAATTAAACTAGCAACAATACTATAAACAAATTATTTATAAGACTATTTAAAACATTTGAAGACAGTGCTGTTAAGTGAGAAATCTGAAAACGAACTATCCATTCTCTCTCCTGGATCATCATCTGAATGTTTGTGATTGCCACCCTATTAACAACCGTAAGAGTGAGCTCTGATATTAATAACTAGCTCACGGAGGTGAACACTTCAAATGCACCTTGGGCAGATTCTAGCAAGTCTATATTGGTGGAAAGGCATTTACTACCCATACAAAGAAATACGTAGAATCGAGAAAACCAACTTGGGCAAAAATACTAAGTAGGAAAGAGTTCTGATGATTCGGGAGCTCTAGGTCAAATGTTTAGGAGGAAAGTGACAAGTTCAGGGAGATATCTGGTTGTTACTGTTTATTTACTGAGCCCTCATGCACCACTTTCCAGGAGAGGCCTGATCTTGAAATATTCCGTATCACTGTCAGAGCACGTGTTATATCATGTCCCGATATTTGGAAAATATGATGAATACTCACGCACGGTGCCCGTGATAAAACAACTTAAAGTTAGAAATATGGAAAGGTGGCTGCTGGGAACATACATGCAGCATGTTTCTGTGGAAAGGCTTCAAAGCCAGAGACAGGTGGCTTCACATTCCCACCTTGCTGTTTACCACCTCTCTGTCGACGAACAATTCAGCCACCATGTCCGTGCCTCAATTTCCCATCCATAAAATGTAGAATTGTTGTACAAATTAGAGGGAATGTATCTAAAAATCACCTAGCATAGTGCTTGGCACATGGTGAGTGTTAAATAAAGAATACCTATTATTTTCATGGTTTGCTAAATTTTTGGCCTTTCAAGATAATTTAGTATGATCACACAACATGCAGAAAGAAGCCCAGTCAAGATATTTTACTTCAGTGAGATAAAGGAACCCAGCAGCTTTTCTCTGACTCTTGATTATTTTACCCCCTAGTTCCTATCCTGTACATTTCCTTCTCCATTTCCTCCTTTCTGAAGCTTGGAGGAGGAAATAGTAGATGGCTTTCTAGGCCTGTGGCCTGGATCTGGAGAACAATGTCCATCGTGGTAGTCTTCACTGTCTAAAGACCTCAGTGTTTAATCACAGTCATACTCTTAAATTTGCTCTTACCAAATGTTTGGAATTGAAAGAGTATAATTTTACTGATAGCCTCAATAGCTTGTTTGGGTGAATTTGTGATCTGAGATTTCAGGGCTGGAGAATTTCCAGGGTTCATGTCTATTCATATAATCTCACCGCATATTTCTAGCCATGACTCTACTTTTAGCAGTTAAATAATGATAGGAAAAACTTGTGAAATTCTCAGTGTAAATCTGGTGCTTTTCAGGATTAACTGTAAAACTGGTTAAAGGCTAAGCTTCCTAAGTGTCAGCAGTACTTCAGTAGACTTTGTGGGAAGAAGTGATTTTTGTCAATATTCACTCCAAAATGGTTCTTTGATGATAACAGGAAATATAAGGAGAAAAGAAAATGAAGGAACATAAAATGGATTTGGACATTTGATATGAGTGAATAAAGTAAAACAAAAAACCAAATATCCCTCAGTGTTTTGCTGTAAATACATTGGTGTTTTTAAAAGAGCAAAACTTTTTGAGCCATGCATATGGTTTCACAAGATTGGGTCATATCACAGTCAAGTTTTTATCTAAAAATTACAACTGCCGTATGTCATAGCATACATTGATGATAACCTTAATGTTCAGATTTACGTCCTAACATTTCTGCAAGTAAGAAAGATCAAATTAAGAAATGTTAATATAAACAAGATTAGGTACATCTAAAAGACACAAAAGCTTTTTTTGTGGGTAGATGAACAGATTCAACTTACTATGTGCATATACTCTGTGTGTGTATGTGTTTTCAAGATGTGCGGGAAAACCCAGTCTGATGAAGAGTTATTGCTGTGTAAAAGCATAGGAATATCTCATTGGTCATAATGTTTATTGACAGGCACTTTCAGCTTTTAATTCATTTCTGAACATGGGCATTAGCTCATTCCTATTGCCAGTACAGATTCATTTAACATGTGGCCATATCTATAGCACTTAATCTTGTCAGCATGAAGCTACACCTAAGAGCAATCCCTCTGGAATTAAACAAGCATAAACATCTGGGTGGTTTTGGGATCCTGAACCACTGTGTTGAGGAGGAAGATAACTGAGAAAAGAGAACAATTGCTAGATGCTCTTCCTCAGCACAAGCAAAACCCTGTGCAGCTGCTTTTCTTTTTTCAGGAAAAGACATTATGAGTTTGAAATCAATTGTCTGCAACTTAAAATGACTTCATTGTGTTTTAAACCATCTTGGCTAAACCATGACAAGTGGCCACTCCATTTTGACCGAGCACAAACAACGTGCTCTGACAAAGTGGAACAATTTCCATGGCAACAACGCTAATTGTGTGTAAGATATACAAGGCATATCTGAACAAGTTTTTCTTTTTTTTTTTTTATTGTGATGAAAACTAGAAGCTCTGTTTCCCAACATACTTCATCAAACTAGGCTAAACCATGACAAGTGGCCACTCCATTTTGACCGAGCACAAACAACGTGCTCTGACAAAGTGGAACAATTTCCATGGCAACAATGCTAATTGTGTGTAAGATATACAAGGCATATCTGAACAAGTTTTTCTTTTTTTTTTTTATTGTGATGAAAACTAGAAGCTCTGTTTCCCAACATACTTCATCAAACTATTTACAACCTCTGTAAAATTTGTGAGTTTGAAAATACTTTTTCCACCACATATGTTACGAATACAGTAAAATATCTTCAACTCTATTTTTTTAAAGATGCAGTATCCTTCTATTTCATTTTCTTATGAAAAATCTGAATTTCTATTGCAATTCCTCAGTGTTTAGCATATTTAAAGTACCAATGAACATGGGTTGCTAAACAAACATTACTCTATAATGAAACTGTGAAAATATAGCATTTTTAATTTTTATGTACATTTTTTAGCTATAAAATGCAGGCAAAGTCATATATAGTATCATAAGCTGATTCCCTAATATGGTAATTAATTAAGTTACATTTCTAGACAGCATGGATTATTACAAATTCTTCCTTTTAAAAAAGTTCCTTGTTGATATTATTAGCCCACTGGCTACTGTATATACAGGTGTGTATACACATGTGCACGTGTTGGGGGTGTTTGTACAGGTTAAGTGGAAAGCAGTGTGGGGATATGTAGAAATGTAATGTGGAAGACATGACTTACCAAACCCCTTTTCTAAACTAAATCAAATCAAATTAAAAAGACTTTTTTTATGGGATGCCCTACCTCAGAAAAACTAAGGAAAGAGATTTAGTCAATGATGTTATAATAGAATACATGTACCTGCTAAATTTACAGGCAGAGTAAAATCTGAGACTGGATTATGAACTATGAGTATTAAGGCTTCCTGGGCCTATTATGATTCATAAAAGTTATGTCACATTCAGTCTCTTGTATGCTGACTGTAACGCTTAGCTCACATGGATGCTGGTATTCTTAACACTACTTAAATTCTGTTACTCCTCCCTATAAATGTGAAGACACCTTTATAATAACATCATGGCTACATTTCTAAGCAGTCATAACAACATAACGAAGGCATATTAATACATTTGAAGGCCTCACCTCACCAGATTTATTCAATTGCAGCTTTGGTAAGAATAATAAATAAACTATAGAATAAGGAATACTGCATCTTTATCCATATACATGTTATTCTAATGAACTGATTTCAAAGTGCAGAATTATATTTATGTTTAAAACACAAATGGCAATTCGAAGTTAAAAAAAAAAAGTTGTATAAAAATGAACACAATCTTTGCATAAGCATTCCAAATTTCAACCATAGTAAAAACGGCCTTTCTAATCACCTAGAACTGGCATTTGTAAATGCTGTAGCATTTTGTAAAGATTTTCCCTGACAATCATCTTCCTATTTCCCACTTTAAAGTGAATGAAAAGTGCTCTTTTTAAAAAATGTGGTTTATGTTACTGTTATTCAACTGCTTTTGAAAATAAATGTCCTATAGTGTTTTGTAAAAGTAATGCCAGGCAATAGTATAACCTTTATGGTAAAGCCATTAGCCATAGTCTCAAAGCCTTAATAGAACTTAAGACAAGTTATCAAACAGGCTTCTCAGAGTCCACACACAATTGACAGGAGGGGGCTAGAGGAGGATGGGAAAGTGTGAATCATGAACCTTTTCCCAAACAAATTAAGATCAGAATATGAGAAGGGACTCTAATTAAAACCTCAAAGACTGAACCTCAAAACTTTTCCAATAATGTAACTCCCTTGAAATCAGTTTCTACAATGCAAAGAGAAAGTCAGTTCTTAAGCCATTAACAGCTATTTGTCTGTAAGTTCCCAACCATGCACATATCCCAGCTGCAAATTGAACTGCTTCAAATTTAAACCAAAGAATGCCTCTAGTTGAGGAATGACTGCCAAGTCCTTTGGATTCTACCCTTTTCTGTTGTTCATCATGCTCTGTGCTTTTTAAGAGGCTAGAAATGGACATGAGATGAAATGGAGGCTTTTCCACACCTGAAGATGCTCCATTTCCTTCTGTCCTAAACCACTTTCCTTTCCTTGGGGAAACATTTTTAGAAAACTCACCAGGGAAAATTTGTTATGTCCAAGACAAGCCCCAAAGAAGTTTCAGTTCCCAGAGCTAGATCAGGGGCTCATTCACTTACTTGTGCTTGGATCCCATCTTAGAAGTATCACTATGTCAAAAGGAGGAAGTGGCTTCACACTGACAGGTTTTATCAGCTGACTTACCATCTACCATCTCACTCTGGTTTTCACTTTCAGAGGGTGAGGAGAAAAGCTCACTTCCCCAGATCTTTCCTATGTCATTAGACAAGTGCAGCTCATTTAGTTCTGAGCTAAATTTAAATCAAGCTGTCACTCAGGAAGCTTCTACTGCTTGTCAGTTCTGTGAATTCTAAAAACCATGTCTACCTGTAATACTCTCAAGACATCTCTCACCAGAGAAAAGAATTGGCTCTTCTTATGAGAACAGGAAGAACTAACTCAAATCTACACTTCACTTGTGTGATTTCCCTACTACCTGCCAACTAGGTTCTGAGATGAGCGGTGGGGGTTCAGGGCTGTGTTTTTCCCTCTTGGTATTCTTTGCCACTGACCAGTAGCTAATGCTGGCATGAATCAAGAAACCTTTTTATTCTATTCTGAAGGGGTCCAGGCAATGTGAAGTAGGAGTTGCATACAGTACAGATAAAAAACTTTCCAGTTGGTAAAAAACCCACTGATTGGTGGGTAGTAAATTGTGTAGCTAAACAAGATACTTATCAATAGAATCGCAGCCCTTGTTGGAGGGAAAATTGCCTGGTGAATTTTTCAGACCTGGCAGAAAATATTGAGCACATATTTTTGAAGCCAGAATTTGACCTGAAAATCATTCTACTGTTGCTTAAACATTTAGAAAAATTCTTCTTAAAACCATCCAACACAATCATCCCTGTTTCGATGTTCATAGTTCATGCTTCAGGAGAATAAGATGATCTGAATTAGAAGATGATCATAAAAAGGATAATTTTGCAACCAGAAATTTTTTCAGAATGTTCCAACATTTAAAAATGAGCTAGTTATATTGTAGGTTAATTTGTGCAATTCCCAAAATCAAGTGTTTGTAATTAAAATATATTGCAAAGGTCTTTGCTGGAGACCTTTTATATCTAAGCTATAAAAAAATCCTGACAACAGCAATAACAAATCTCACCAAGCTCCTTAGCCACATAAAGCTGGAGGGAAAAATAGCTTTTCGTGGGAATAAAAATATGATCATTTTTCTAAAAGAATGCTTGTTGGTGATATATTGCTTTGTTTACCGTATACTTTGCTAGTTGTAAAAAGGCTCAGAGTTTCCAGGGCTTGATGGGACTATACTTTCCTCTCATCCTCAGCACAGAATGAGTAGGTTCAATATCCCTGCAGATGCCAACGCAGGACCGCTGGGTCCTAATACAGTTTAGAAAATGAAATCCGTATAGAAGAACCTATTGGAGAGTCACTTATCCTTGGCTCTCCAAGAGAGGAAACTAGCACCATGTCAGGTTTTCCACGGGGAGCATTTTCTTTCCACTAGCACAGTTCCAAGGAGAACTGACCAATTCACCGAAGAGTTAATTCCTGGCTATGCCTATCTTGTCTTTCTAGTCACCAAATAACTGTTTTCAAACAAGAAAAGGGGAGTGTCATCTTTAATTGTGGTACTCAACCAAGCAGGACAACAAACAGCAGAAAGATTACCTCAGTGCTGTAAATGCAACCAAGACATCTAAAATGCTGGGGTGTTTTTTACAATCCCTTTAGTAAGTATGAAAATTGGTAACGTGAGTCCTCAGTGAAGTTATTGTAGGAAAGTCCTTTTATTCATTATTGCTTTTCTCCTCAAGAGGTGCATTATTTCCATCCCTGCTTTGTCTGATTTTTCATGTTCACTGACTTTGCCTGGGCAGCCCCACCTCTTCCCTTGGTGCCAGTGTGTCTAAGAAAGTTTTTTTCCCCCATTCCTTGTAATCAAATACTAGGGGCGGGAAGAGATGATGCCTAGGTGACAGAACACTGCAATTTGAAGTGGGGCAGTAGTTTTTTAGACAGGCTCTTCCTATTCAACTACAGAACACCTCTGTGCCAGTCCCTGTCAGAACAGAGACCAGGACTACAACTAAAATGTTGCTGCCCCTCTGCTTGAACAGATGAACAAAACAGAACCAGAACAAAACAAAAACAATCAATGACAAACAAATGAAAGATTCAATGTTGGTTTTCTTCAGGGCGTGGCATAATGACAAGTTGTGCGTGACATCTAGTTGCCGCCATGACTACTGCAAAGGGCTGCTTGCATTCCCCTTTATTTTCAGGTAATGGAACCTCTCCAACAGCTTCTTCTTTTCTACTTTCATGCTGCTTGCTGGTAACAGAGTGGATGTGTGTTCTAGCTTACTTAGACAGTAACTAAAATTTTTGTAAAAAGGGGTGAAGGGGTGGGATGATAGAAGAATCACCCAAATGTAAAAGGACTTGCTCTAGCCATCAATTTGTGGTAGAAGACCTTTAAGGTGTCAATAACAAAATGTCTGACAGCTCAGAAAATGTACAAGCTACAAACATCTTTAAATGGCAGAGTACAGCATGGAAAACAATGCCTGTCTCTTCAGCTTTTGTGTCACTGAGCTCCCAGGCCAGCGTGAAGACGTGTCTCATGTAGCCATGATGGGGGTTACCTTCAGACCAGAAGGAGAAGCGTTCCTTCCTTTTCCTGCTCTGGTGTCAGACATCGTGGGACGGCGATGCCCTCTGTGTTAACACTGTGGAGGGGATTCAGCCCTGCTGAATGGGGTGCCGCTAAGAGACCCAGCTCTCTCGCTCAGCTGGACAGGTAGCATTCCTCACACCAGCACATGCCTCCGGCGGTGGAGTGCCAAATGATCTGACCGGGAAAAGCTGCGATCACAGTCCGCACACTTGAATGGCTTCACCCCCGTGTGTTTGCGGTAATGCCTGGTCAGTTCATCCGAACGTGCAAACTTCCAGGTGCAACCTTCCCAGGTACACTTGTAGGGCTTCTCTCCTGGAAGAAACAAAGGGATACAAGCTTTGGTGCTCCACTGCTTTTCCATAACAACCAAGTCAGCACTCTAGTGTGGGAAATCATTGTTTTCAATGGGTTTTCCATTTGGTACATCTTCAGGAAACCTCACCATCCCACCAGAGAATTTGGGGTCAGCCAGGGGAGGGTTTCAGTCTCGTCTTTCCTGCTGTGACATCTGGCAAGTTAGTTAACACTTGCCTCCCTCCATTACGGGGAGTGACTTTGCAGGTGAACTATCAAAAGGCATAGACTGATTGTCACTGGATATAATCACCACTGGTAGACTAAAAAGGAATATTAGCGCTCTACCACGTTTGATTTGGCTCTAAGGCTGAAAGTCACAATAAACTATGAAGGGCAATTAATTATATTTCATTTCAATACCCCTCCAAAATGTGTATCACTTAGAAGGTTTAAGGCTATTTTAGGATACAACATCTATTCGTCAGTCACTAAAAATATACACAGTTTCACAGAAGGATAAAGCATTCCACTACTCCCAGAAATGAGGTACATGTTATTCATGAACATCTACTTTTTGCTTGTCCACTGGAAAAGAATCCTAGATATCTTAATAATGTAAAGTTTAAAGGACCTAAGAATTAAGGCAAGTCCTGAGGAATCATCAAGTTGGTCTTGAAACTCACATGCTGAAACTCACAGCGAAAGGCAGTCTGCAGTATGTAATTTGACCAGGTCCCTCAGTCAACTTGTAAGGACAGTAAAATATGCAAAGGCTGTGCTGGGAAAAGATACACTGTCCATTGTCCAAATGAGCTCCCAGGGGGAGCGGGACAATAGCTGACCCAGGTGCACAGGTTTTCCTGGCTCTCATTCAGCATGGAGGCCCTGTCCCCAAGCAACCCCACCAAAACCGGTCTCTCTTTAGCCACACATGGCCTCTGGTGAAAAAGGCCTAAGATAGGGAAGGGAACTATTTTCTGATCCATATGTATTCAGCTGCAAAGTGAATACTGTTAATCTCACCTTACAGATGAGGAAACTGAGGCTCAATGTAGCAAAGTAACTTACCTGAGGCCTGTAACAAGATGAGCATGGCTCTAATCCAGTGTTTTTCACTATGCTACAGCGGAATGGATAATTCTTACCCCATTTAAACTTTGTTACATCCTCAGACATAATTAGTTCCACTTTCTTAGCTACACCCAAATTATTCATATCCTATTTCTATTAAATCACTTATCACAATATAAAGATTCTGTTTAGATGCCTTTCTCCTTTACCAGTTTCTGAGTACTTGGAGGTCAGGGACCATGCCTCTATTATTTCAGTATCCCCAGAGACTACAATGGGCACCAGACAAGTACATGAATGAACTAATACATCCGCAACACACACACACACACACACAAACACACACACACACACACACAGAGGCACATAAACAGGAAACTACTAAGCCCTGACACAAGTGAGATGTACAGGTAATACCTACATGGGAAAATTAGACCAAACTGGACCCAACAGCTGTCATTCAACTGTTAAATCAATGCTGCCTATATGGGTCCTTTTAGTTTAAAATGGCCCTTTCAGAAGAGAGTGAATAGTTCAGACCTGTTAAATCTAGAAATATTGACGCACTGATTGTGGCCCACAGGAAGTTCCAGCTTACTCTGAAAGGACTCCTTTCAAGCAAAAGCCTTCTGACTCGACTGACCCAGAGCCAATTACCAAGTCATTCTGCTTATCCTAAAGAGACAGAATCTGCATTTGCATGTGCCTACTGACCAGAGTCTGACAGATATTTTTTAAAAAATCAGCCCCCCCCCCCCCAAACTTAAAAAGATAGGTGGGTCTACTAGCACATCAATGGCAATTATTAACATACTTTTACATGTTACACGCCATGTCCATATGCCTCTGAAATTTATATCATAAACATGAGCTCTAATAAGTTGTGCTTGATGCAGCTCATCTCTTCAGAAACACATCCATCTTTGGTGCACTGAGCTTAGCTAGCTGGTTGTCTATCACCGGCAGGCATCATGAGGAAAAGTATTGTTGAGCTGTGTGGTAGGAGAATACACGTTTCTCTGTTGCTGAGGAACTGTCATATGGGATTAGAAACGCTGCTGGACCTGCCCTTGCCATTCCAGGTAGGGAGGAAGTGGCTGCATAGCCGGGATGGGCCTGGGAGGTTAGTAGGGGCAAGGAGCTCCCAGTGTCACTTCATGAAGGATGTTGAGAGACAGTTTATTTTCTCAGGTGCTGTCTAGATTTCCTGATACACCCAATTTAGATGCTTAAAATTCTCTAACTTCTTCCTCAAAATCATAGCAGTCATACTTTTATTTTCCTTTTGGCTACTTAATAATAGTAGTTATGTCCTTTCTACTTGAAAATCTATAGCAGTGGGTGGTAAACTGTGGCCCCCATTTTTAAAGGTTGAACAAAACAAGAGAAATATTTTGTGCATGCAAAAGTTACATACAATTTAAATTTTAGTGTCCACAAATAAGTTTTTTATTGGAACAGTCACATTTGTTTGTTTACACGTTGTTTTGGCTATTTTCCAGTGATGGCAGAGAGGAACAGCTGCCACACAGAACATATGGCCTTTAATGCCTAAGACATTTTCTATCTGCCCCTCTACAGAAAAAGTTGCTAATCCTTGATATAAGGGATGGGCACCTCTGCTTTTTGTAGGCCTCCTGAATATGTTAACTTATTAAATTGGGGTATATATTACACATTGCTAGTTTGGGACAGTGGGTAAAGAGATATTTTGGTTACAATATAATCACTTATTCTCATATTCTCATAGGATCTTCAATTCGATTTCTAACAGTCCACTCAGTAATAAACACACATGATATTTCATGTCAAATACTTTAAACTGAGAGTTCTGGGCAACAGGAAATGAGTGAATCTCTTAAAAAGCTCACCCTGTTGTATCAGACTTAAAAAAATATATCTTCAGGAACTTTTCTGCTCATTAAAAGAGTACAATAACCTCAGCTATGAGAGTGAGGGTCAGAATGGGGTAAGAGTCAGGAATGCCTCTTTACACTTTACCAGGTAACACTCCTGTAAATACAGTGTGTTAAAATGGCCACTGTGGACTTTGGGAAGGCAGATACAACGTGGGAAGGATCAGAAGGTAGGAGCTTAAATATTTGGAATTGTTCCTAAGCTGGATATTTTAAAGTGGAATGGGCAGGGAAAGCAGCAACCGGAAGCAAGGATTTGTCTGAGCCCACAAATGTGGAGCAGGGAAACAGTGCAAAATTTGATAAGTAGTCTGTGAGGTGTGGTTAAGTGCAATAAATAAATGATCGTGAAAGACATGGGAACAGGCCTCAGAAATATAAGAGGCAGATACTTCTCTACTTCATGAAAAAAATCAATAAAAATTATCTGTCAGCTTATAAGCTACTGGGGTTAAGTAACTAACAAAGGCGTATAATGAAGAATGCAAACCTCCACTGGGGGATGGAGAGGGGAAGAAATATATCAGAAAACAGCAGATTTTAATTATTTGAGTGACTAATGAGTTTTCCTTGATTTTTTCCTTATATAAATGTATACTTTCTCTTTATCACCCCCCAAAAATCTTATACATAATATCCCTTGCCCCCATTGCTGCATTAATAAAATTGGAGTTTAAGCATTCTCTCTCCATGCTTTAAAAAAGAAAAAAAAAAAAACAAAAAAAACAAAAAACCCCCCAAGATCTTTAAATCTCTCTTCTAAATGAGAGGCTGAGCTCTGGGGTTTGGGGGAGAGGGGATGGCTACTCTGACCAAGCACAGCTGGCTTCTGCCTCTCACTTGAGAGAGACCTAGGTTTCAATTATACCTGCCCAGTGCCTAGCATTTCATTAAAAAAAAAAAAAAAATCAACAAATCAATAAATGCTCTCTTTGGACTAATCAAGTTTTACAAATGGATACAAAAAATTTTAGAAGCTACTGCACTATGTTGAACTGCACATTACATTATATTTTGTGCTTATGCTTTGAAGCAATTTAAAGGGTACAAATTTTTTTTTTCCTTTTTGTCTTTTTTTCGTGTCCGGCAACGGATCGCAACCCTCAGTGTCGCGCCCGTACCGGACTGGGACCGGCAACGGAATCGCAACCCTCGGTGTCGCACCCGCACCTCGCTCAGCCAGTGAACAGGAACCGGTCTGTATGTGGGATCCGAACCCTTGGCGGGAGCGCCGCTGCGCTCCCAAGCGGCGCACTGTAGCAGTGCGCCACCGTGCCGGCCCCTAAAGGGTACAATTTTACTCTCTCTTTTTTTTAACCTTCATGCAGAGGAGTAGAATAAAGGGTACAATTTTATGAACACATTAAGATAACAAAAAATAACTTCATGACGTAAGAAACTAATTAAAATGATACATAAGTATGTAAGATATATAGTAGTATGTGCAAACAAGCCATGAAAGCCTATAATGAAGAACAAAATCTGTTTTGTCTTCTGTCCTTTAAAAACTTGCTAGAAAACAGAAAGTTGAATTTAATTTTGAAAAGTCAGTGGCAGATACAGAATGGTAGGTGAATTTTCCATGAAAATGTACCTAAGGAAAGAGCTGGCTTAGACAAAAAAAGGAGTCAGAAACCTCCCAGGGCCTGGGCTACTACTGCACACGACTGCCCTACATTGGGCTGAGTGATGGGCACAGTAACCACAATTTCCACTAGTTTCTTAGAAATAGTGAATTTTCCTCAAATTCATTTGAATTGGGATTCCGTGAATGTGTTATTCCAAACTGTTTTCCCTGATGATAAGCTAAAAATAGAAAATAGCATGCTCTTTTTCTCTAACTTACAAGTACACATATAATCCCTCTCAGCAAAATCTATGAAAATGTATTTAATATTTGTCAAAATAACCTACAGTTTTGACTCCACTGTCAGATCATCTTTGATTCTGGTTTCTTAAATGAATCCTATGAAATAGTGAAATTACAGAAAAAGGTATGGTATATTTCTCTATAATAAGTCTTAGTAAGTGATTTTTTTTTTTTAAGTTAACACATTAAATTGTTGATGTGTAAGAAAAACCAAAAGGACACTGGCTAGGGGATCGGTGGGTAGCTGGATGATGACATGCCACTCCGTGGGGTACAGTTTATTAATTTATAGGTCTATAATTCTGAAGTGATGGTCTCTGTGTTCCATGACAAATCCTTAGGCCATTTCCACCTCTTGTATTTTTAAAAAATAATCTGAATATTTTCAGACAATCTTTCTGTAGTTTTGTAATGAACCTGGAGCAAACTATGAAAACTTCTGAAAAAGGAACATGATCACCAAAACTAATAGCAAGAGCTTCTATTTTTAAAAGTGAAATAGTCCTCTAAAGATTAAAAAAGAGAACATATCATAAAAAAGAGAGGGTTTATTATTTTTCATTCTAAAAACTTTTAACTCCACGTTTGGAGTTCATGTTAAATACAACTCTATACGCATATGAAGCTAATGTGGGTATGTGTGTGTATACATATATTCATGGATATTATTTAAAAGAACAAGTACCTTGGGACACATTAATTAAGTATCCTGGGAAAATGAAAACTCACATCAGGGTGTTTTTTCTTGAAACAGTCAACAAACTGATTTAATATGAAAATGGCTGTCTCTTTCAATTTTGGTTAAAGAAAAGGATTAAGAATCACTAAATGTATTTCCATGACATTTACCCAGCAGAAGACATAAAACAGTCTAAAGAAAACAGCAGGTATTGAATGGATTCCCAAAACCCACCGAACAAAAATAACTTTTTCAGGAACCTCCCATTTCACCATCTGAAATGCTGAAAGGTACATGTGTACTGAGACAAAAGACAGGTGCCCTTTCATATTAAAATGACGTGTGAGCAATACACATCAGAGGAATGTGCAGTTTGGAAAAGCTTGTGCTAAACAAAACACGCATGTTCTTATAGCTTCTCTCTATTATTTTCTCAAGCAGTTGAAAAGGAACACCTTTTGCAACAAGAAACATAGGCATTTTCTTAGGTTCAGAAGTGCATTTCTGAAATGTGTCCCTGTTTAACTTTTATAAAGTTACAGGGCCCCAGACACTGACAAATGAGCTTCATTACATTCAAGGTGCAACCTATTTGCTGTGACAATCTGTTTCACTTGAGGAATGGTATTTGCATATGAAGGAAAAAAAAAAAAAAACAGAATCAAGATTCCTATCTTGTCTTCTGGTTTCTGTTACATTAGTTCATAAAAGTTCACAGAACTTTAGATTTGGAAGGAAATTAGGTATTTTTCAGATGAGGAAACAGAAACCTAGAGACCAAGAGAGAGCTGAGATTACAAAACCCCCTGATGTGTCCAGGGATAGACCAGACTGCCTTCCCCCTTCATGGGTTAAGGCAGCATAAAATACCACAGGCTATGAAATCAGGCAGAATGCATGGCTGAATGCAGGCTCAGTCACTGATGTGCAGTTGGATCCTAGGCTAGAGAAAGCGTTCTGAAACACAGTTCCCCCATCCTCAAAATGGGAATGCTATCTATTCCTACAGCACTGTTGTGAAACTCCAGAGTGCACATGCCACGTGCCTGGTGCTCAGTAAAGGATATTTAATTTTATAGAAATTCACGATTTCTTTCTGCTTTTGCAAAGAAATATAAATAATACAAAGTTAAAAATGAATCCTGTTTGCTATTTTTAAAGTTTTCAGGTAACCGAATACCAATCCTGATCCTGATTTTTTAAAAAAACATTTTAAGTATAAAATTACTGTATAGGCCAAGCAGACCAATCGATTCTATAACATGTTTGATCCATTTGGTATTATCAATTCCATCAAACAAGTAATCAGTCTGCTAGTCCCTGCCTCACTGAATTGTCTACACTGAATGAATTGACTTTTTCATTACGTGTAAATGAGAACAAGTGGGTCCTTCCTTCCTTCCCCATGCAATTCTCTAATGAATATCTTTGATAAAAATAATATTTGCTAAAGCACATAACATTTTCCCTGTACCATACTTTGCTCTAAAAACTTTATGGATATTAACTCATTTAACAAATTTCTAATGAAGTAGTTGCAGTAACTAACCCTACTTCACCCAGAGTTATCCAGTTAGTATGTGCATTAACCATTACTTGTACTGCCTCTCAACATTTTAAATTACTGCTTTAATAACCATGGATATCTGGTCAGAATTGGACAAGCAGACTGAGAATATGAATTACTACTTACAGGATAGACAACGTTAACACAGAGGCTAGCCCTTTGCATCCAAAAATCAAATGTAAATGAACTAAAATAGCTTAAAATGAACTAAAATAGCTTAAAATAAAAATGACTTTAATAAAAGTAAAAAGTTCAAGGTCCACAAACAATATTTTATGTGGCTGCTCTGAGTTTATGTTTCCATGTAGTGACAACATTTATTTTCTCATGTGTCTGGTTGCTTTTCCCTCAGTGTCTTTGGCAGAGACCTCTTCCTTTACCTGTCGTGTAATGTTTCCCAAGATTTTGACTGTGACTTCTTCTCACCTTCATATGTTCCTCCTGGCCCCCATGGCTTCCAACACAACATATAAGGCAAAGATTCCCAAGTATCCATACCTCAATCTCTCTCCTAAACTCCAGAAATAGTGGGAAATAGGACATTTCCAATTGGCACTCCAAAAGGCAACCTCAACATGACTAACCGTTTACCACCTAAACGAGACATGTTCTTCCTCCTGTTTTGCTGTCTGAAAAAAAGGTAACCCCATCTACTTGGGTTCCAACTCTCCAACTGACAAGATATTTAGCCTTCCCCTCCCTGCCCATCCTGATGATTACATCTGCCAGTGCTGCCTTCCAAGTGTCTGTCCAGCTGTCCTCTCCAGTTTATCCCCACAGGGGTGGTCTACTTTTCTTTAGGTTCTTGCCACCTTTCGGCAGGACCAACTTCTAATGCTTTTGCTTCCTGTCTTATGTCCTGCCTCCTCCAATTTATTGTCCACACTGTACTGAAAGAAAACTTTCTGAAAGCCAGTCTGTTCATGTCCCTTCTTGGCCCCACAGTAGCCTGGACACGCCTGTGTTAAAGCTCTCGGCACACCCCAGGGTCACTCAGCAGTGCACTATGGATGGTCTTCACCACCATATACCCCAGGCCTAACACAGTGCTCAGTGCTGATAAACGCTTGTTGATTAATTTAACGAATTAATCCACTTTAATTCAAATATTTCCTATTCTTAAAAACATACAAGAGCCAACATAACAGTAATCTATTTTGTTAGACAAAGTTTATTGATTGCATTCTAATCATTCTATCATCTTTTCAAGTCTAGTAAATTAGAATACATATTTCTGAAAAGGAAAATAAATTTTGGGTCGTTTCATTTAAAACTGGTTCTACTTACAGATCTAGTTTGCAAACAAATGTTATTTTATTTATTAATCTTTTTTTTTTTTTTTGGCAGCTGGCCAGTTCTGGGATTTGAACCCTTGAATTTGGAAATATCTTATTTTTATCCTCTAAAATTAGTACATGATATGTGATTGAGCCTTGTATTTTGTTGCTCAAATAGCATTGATTTCTTATTTTTTAAAATAATATATTTACTTTATAATTCTTTTTATTCTCACTTATGAAGATTTTTAATGGAATTACCTTGAGCATTATGAATAAACATTATTTTTACATATTTTTAATGGTCAATATATATTCTACTAAAATGCAGTTATTATCTTTAATAATTCCATTAAAACCACAAATTTTACATTACTAGCAGTTGATTTTGCCATTCAGAATAAGATAACCAACAATCAAAATCTAGTTATTCGTAGACAGAACATGAGGAAGTATAAAGGCTAGAGATATTACTACCGCATATCCTCCTTGTAACACAGCTTTGGTGGGTATAGGGATAAAATAAAGCCAAAAGCAAAGAAGAAGAATGGGGTCGTAAAGACCCCATGAAGATCCCGTGGCACTTTTAACTTTCCATTGTCACTGATGGTTTATGTGTTAACCTAAGCAGAATTAAAAAACGAAACTCACTTAGTAATTTATTTAACTGATGTAATAATTAGTGGGCTGTTTTAGAAGTTTTTTCTAAATATATATAAAAAAATCAACTTATTTTTAAAATAAATTAATTAAATAAGGTAAAACTTTTAAAACAAAACTCCATCAACTATGTACAACATGGGTACCTACATTCAGATCACTGCAAATCTTAGGTCCAATATGTTTCTAAATAGTAACTCTGACAGGTTAAAATAACTTGCTTCCCATTGATAAAAATAAGTGCAGCACTTTCATAGCGTTTTGTTACCAATCTAGATTTTTTTATTTCCTTGAGAGAGGCAGCACTAAAACGTGCGTGCTGGCATGGGGAGGGGACGCTCACCACATGCCTCCAGCCAGGACCTATTCATTACTCCTTCAGTGCCTTGGTAGCAACTCGGTAGCACTCGGGGCTCTCCTAACACGCCTTCATGGTGGGTATCTGCAGATGTGGTGTCTTCCCCACCAGACTGAGGAAGCATTGCTGCCTTCACCTTAACACTGCACCCCTCAGTATTCAAAGAGCTACGCACTGAGCAGACACTCAAGAGCTGCTTATTTAATTTTATGTAATGATGAATACTTGTAGTCCATGCCTTCTCACAGACTTTCTAAGAAGTAAAATTTTAGTAGACCGGGTAGAAAGATCAGTTTATGTTAATGAAAGGCCTTAAAAATAGGTCTTTAAGGTCGTCTCTTGTTATCTCATTACTTCAACCTACCTCAATGGCCAGTGTTACCAGGTAGGTACCACCAAGGTGGGCATGCATGGGAATGCAGTTCTAGTGCAGAGATGAGACTGGCAGGTATTCGCCAACTTGTCTGAGACCAGGTGTAATGGCAGAGGCTCTGGAGAAAGCAGAGTTTTCAATCCCAGCTCCTCTGTTTTTCTAATACCTGACTGTGGACAAGTGCTCTATCCCTGCTCCTTTCCAGGGATTTACATATGTGATGAAAATGTGTACAGCACCTGCAGAGCTGAGTACAATGCCTGGGACACTGCAGTGCTCAGGAAATGACAGCTCCCTCCCGCCCATGATCTCCACGTCTGTTAACAGCATTCCTTCCTCCTGACGACACGTGCTAGCCGTCCTCCACGTCTTCCTCTGTGCTGAATATAGATGTGAAGTCGTGAACATAGCACCCCACTAATGTGAAGGTAAGATACACATGCACTTGCACACACATCACACACTCCCTCGTGTCCAATCAGAGCCACGTCCTGTGGTTTCTACTGCTTCACTTTCCCACACACCCTTCCTTTCTGCCATCAGACTGCTGCAACGGGGCAAAGTGCTGAGGGCTCTGGGGTCACAGAGCATGGAACTTACACCTGCCTGGAGAGGGAGGGTGGTCAGAGAACTTAACAGACAAGGTGACACTGAGGCAGAGTGGAAAATAAACAGGAGTTTACCAGCTGAAGGAGCAGGAAGAAATGGGGCAAGCAGGCAGGCCATTTCAGGCAGGGGGAAGAATGTATGAATGACATCCATGTGGCTAAGCACATTTGGAAATTTACTCATTGGTATGGCTGAGGAATAGGGAGAAATTGGGGATAGCGTCAGGAAGTGAGGGTTTGCAGGTAAATAGGAGTCAGATGAGAAAGGCCTTGCACGTCTAGCATAGGAAGGTGTCCCCAAATGCGATGGCTCTCATGGCTAACGTTGCATTCCCTTTGTCATTTTGCTTGTACCTTCCCATGCTTGGCCTTTGTTATACCTAATCATGTGAGTCATACCTGGTAATATGTATAGACAAGTTCACCGAAGAGAGGGCTATACCTCTCTGCCTTGTTTTTTAAAAAATCTTCTATAGTACCATAGACATAGAAAATACTCAATAAATATTTAGTTAAATTTGTCTATGAGTGGGTCCTTTCAAACGGAAGGCTGCTATGCTTTATTAAGTATTTAAAACATATTCCTTAAAAAGTTGTTTATACTATCATTTTATTATAACGATGACAAAAAGGGTTTATTAAGCAGTTAGCCTTACCCCAAATTTTCTGAATTATATAAATTTTAAATTTAATAGAGTCTGAAGTAAAGAGATTATATAATTACAGCTCATTGTGATGAGAGTATACTAAATTATCCAGTCTTTTTTCTTTTGAACGTACTGCTCACAATAACAACATATATCTGAGTCTATATCTATATATACAGGATTTCAATTCAACAAATAACTATTGAGTCCCTATGATGTGTCAGTCACTGTATTTACTTGGGATATAAACTGATGTCCCCTGTGGTAATCATGAAATGACATGCTACGTTTACGATCAAAGTTAAAAAAGAAAAACTGAGATTCCTACATTAAAATTAAGTCCTTGTCTAAATTCACCAACCTGTTAGGCGTCAAAGGCAGATTTAAACTTTGGTCTCCTGACTTCATTAGTGATATTTCTATTATACTTCAGTACTTCTCAAAAGTTACCAATATAGTTCATATTCATAAGCTGTTTGGGCTTGACTTATAAACAACTTACTGGGAGAGAATTTTTTTCTGAAAAATGTCTGTTTGTTCTTAAATGATTTATCATCTTGGCAGCACTAAGCCCTATGTTTTATTGAAGAGTGAATTTAGACAGGAGGTCTGAAATGGAACTTTATGTGGAATGACTTAATTAATAAATACAGATATGAAGTCATGAACAGTAGCATCCTACTTATCTGAAGCTAAGACCTAGCAATTGCAAGCACGTGTGAACAAAAGACCACCAGGATACACAGCTGTCACTAAGCCCATGATTTTCTTCATAGGAATATCCTCAAACTGCTTCAGAATATCACCCAGTAAAAGATAACAAATTAGAAAAAATACAAGAAAAGGAACAAGAAGTGATAAGGTAAGTAAAAAAGTATGAATTCTGCAGGCATTTAAGATCGATGTGTGTGTGTGTATATATATATGTATTTCAAATATATAATCAAATGTAATTAATATATAATAAATATGTTAATTATAGCACTTGATATTAATTACAAAGGCTTCATTCATCAAGGGAAGAGTTATTAAATAATGCAGAGTTTACTTCATTTGCAAAAGTAGGGAAGGAAATACTTCAGAAACTGTTAAATCATAATTGGTTAATATTTTTAAGCATCCATATGAACAAACTTCCTTTATGTGTAAAGTTCAGATGAATTATTTTTGGTAAAGCCAGATGCATAAGAATTGTGGCTGCCTTAAGTTTCCTAATTTTTAAGATTTAGAAGTGTACAGTTTTCATATGAATTAAAATGTGTATTATAAAAAGATTGGCCATTGAGCCTCACAGACTTACTAGAGAGCAAGATACAATCTGGAATATAAATATTTCCAGATTCTTCTGAAACAAATTTTTCTTTTTATGTTGCAATTAGTTTTTTTTTTAAAATCTTGTTTTAAATTGACCTGTATTTTGCCTTAAATTGTACTATTCTGCAGAACACTGACGATCACGCTCCATTTTAACGTCAGGTCATACATACTACCAGAGTTGTAGTTTCTTTTTTCAGACCTCCTCAAGTCTAGACCCAACATCTGGTTCCAGTCCGCCATCTAGTGGCTGTTGAATCACTGATGCCCATTACTTGTAGTGAATTTTAAAAATTACGATAGAATTTATTTTTTAGAAAATATTGAAAATTCTAAAGAGTAATACCAAATCCATATGATTATTTCTTTCTAAAATTCAAATTTAAATCATTTAATAAGCAATATAGTTCTTAAACTAAGGGAAATCCACAGTACATAGTACTTATGTAGAGCACATATTTAAATGACTGTTGATTTAAATATACTGCATATTCATTTAAATACCCTGTTTTCTTCTTCATGTAGAGGAGACACAGTTTAGACCAGTGAATATGAACAATGAACCTGATGATAAGATGTATATGATTGCTGAGATATACTTTTTCCTCCTTTTTAACATGCTTTAAACGATTACGCACAGGCAGGTGTTAGTAAAGGCATTTAAATACTTGGTCACATCTTCACGTTATTATCTAAACTGTACATTCACAAAAATATACTTAATTATTTATAAGTTTAAAAAGGCATGCTTCAGCATTTCTTTTTTTTTACTCTAAATTCTTTACCAATATCTAGAAAACATTCTCTTTCATATTTCTACAAATATGTTTAAAATACTATAAATTACTGACGATTGATCAGGTCCTAATGAAGCACACAAAGATCAAGTGTTAAAGGCAAAATTGACGTGACTTTCCCAAAGAAAGTTTCTCATTGCTACTTGCTCCCCTCCCATAGCGTGCATGGCTCTCATAAGTCATCTGTTATAATCCCAAACTCCACATTAATTATTACTGGTCACACACAAGTAACTTACTCAATATGCCTGAAGCAAAGGTAAGGCTTAGAAGATATTTATTAAAAGCATGCAATCCAACTTGAATCCTTATAGAACTAGTGTTGATTTCATTTTGAACATTAAGTTATGAAATACTGTACAGTCATGCATGGCTTAACTACAGTTACACCTGAGAAATGCAGTGGATGATTTTGTCATTGTACGAACCTCATAGAGTGTACTTACACAAACCTACATAGTATAGCCTACTACACACCTAGGCTATAAGAGCGAGCCTATTGCTCCAATAAGCATCATACATGTGATCTCTTGTTGAATACAACGTCGTTATGTAGCACATGACTGTATATAATTATAAATCAGAAGCCAGCATGGGCTTACTTTTAACCAAATACAGCAAATCAACCAAACTTCATTCTTCCTTTCTTTTTAAAAATAATGTTATTTCACTGATAGTTCAGGAGACTATGCCTGCACAGAGTAACTATCTCTCTGCTAAGCAGATGAATGGATTTGACATATTTTGGTTTGTGGCAGGAAATTCACAAGGATATCTTGATGTAGCTGTGAGATAGAAAAATGTGGGCTGGAGGTAGAACAATTAGGTGGACTCATAGCTATAGGTTAAAGAATTAATACCCACCTGAATGGCAATCTCTAAGATCATATCTCAGGGCTTTTTCCTTGAACCTGCTCTACTCAACACATTCATCAAGTACCTGGCAAAGATGGAGAAGCTGAAGGAGAATGCTAAAATACTAAAAGCGAGGTGAGCAGGAAGAGGTTTCAAATCATTTCAATTTATTAGAATAAAGGGCCTAAATCAAAAAAATATAAAAAATAATTATTTCCCAGACTTGAAAAGGGACATGCAAACCTCAGAATAATGAGTCTGTTGTGTAACTGCAGCCCA
Organism: Galeopterus variegatus; assembly: GCF_000696425.1. Classification (NCBI taxonomy): domain Eukaryota; kingdom Metazoa; phylum Chordata; class Mammalia; order Dermoptera; family Cynocephalidae; genus Galeopterus; species Galeopterus variegatus. The sequence goes on along the minus strand of NW_007726626.1, from coordinate 588,393 downwards.
TGCCTGAGCACTTTCAGTGATGGGAAACACACAACTCCCAAGGGAAGCCATCGTTGGAGGGACAGCTCCAACTACAAATACAACGTTGTATGTTTAAGTTTAAAAGAAATCAGTTATAGGTACAAGTGACAGACAAGATCTAGTTGTCAATAATTCTTGATTTAGATGAACATTATTTTCTCATATATTAAGAGAAGTCCATCAATAGGATCTTTTCATTCAATTGTGGTATGGAAACTTTCAAAGACACAGTGATAAGTCGAAGTGTATCTAGAAAGACACAGCTGAGAGAACTGGGGGTGTGTGATTTGGAGAAATGAAGATACCAGTGGTTCATAAGAGTGTTGAGAACACTGGGGCCAGTAAGAGAAAATTAGTGTTATCATTAGAACCATACCATTCAGCCAGAAGGTTCTGAGATCCAAAGAGCACCATAAGAGACGATGCAACAACATTGTAAGAGACTAGGAGACTCTGCCCTCAAATTTCACCCAAATTCTCTTGCAAAAGAACAAGCTGTCACTCCAGTGTTTAAGGAAAGATGGGAAACTACCGCTGTGGGAACAATATTTAGCCAGAAGCCACATTTGTGCAAAAGAGATAATAACAGCTGCAAGCACAAGGTTGCTGTGAGGATCAAACAAAATACATGTACATGTACAGAAAGCTACATAGCAGTGACGTACTCTCTGCGAGAGATGACACACAAGGGATTCCCCTAGTTAGGAAACGTATTAGACTCTGTGACATGTAAAGTCCATTCTATTTCTTGGAGTCTATGATTTTATCTTAATAATAAGCCAAGTTAATTAGTTCTGCTTCAGCCTTCAAGGTTTATTGTTTTGCATTATAATGCATAAAAGACGTCTCCTCTACTCTCATAGTATATGTTAAAACCTGTAAGATCCAATCCTATAATTCCACGGAGTAAAATCCTTTAATAGTACATGATTAAAAATTTCCCTCTTTCACTGTTCATCACTTGGATAAGAGGTGTCTGTGTGAAAATGAGGCTAATATGTATTCCAGAAAGCTCAAGGAGAATAGGTATAACTCAAAATATGTGATGATTCACTGAAGAAAGGTCATTTTTTTTAACAGAACTGCTCCCATAAAAAGTCAGTACAGTAATATGTCCTAATCACACTCCCTGCTATGATTTATGTTCACTATCTACTGATAGGATAGAACATGCTTATTTGACTTCCATGTCTTTACACGCATTCTTTGCCTTAATAATGAAGAAATTGATTTAAAAATAGTGCCTAAGAAACAGATGAAAACTTCCCCTGAGAAAGATCAGAATAAATGGAGAGGGAAGAATCTGGAATTAAGCTGAAAAGGGAAAGGGATTGGGAGCAGAGAGGAAACACAGAAAAGACAATTTGAAAAATTGTACATTTAACCATCTTAGAAATATTAAAAGAATAACTTGTTAGATGAGCGAAAGTCAACTCCATATTCTATAATGCTTTTCTGACTTCACATAAGCCTCCTATGCTATAACTTAATTGCAAAAAAATATAATGCCCAGCCTCAAGGTTCAGAGTCATAAATTTGCAAAGCAGCTTTGGAAATGACTGATACAATAACATGGGCTAAATAAATGGCAAAAAAATGTAGATTTAAATGATTTTGCTACCTAAGCTAGGAAAGTTTACACTGCATGATTATTTTAATATGTTTGAGATGTATATACTACCTACATAGCCACATGGGAATCTGTGACACTTGTTGAAGTTCGACTCCTGTCAAAGACAGAAACTGGACTGGGCTTGCTTGTTCTGTGGTATGTTTTGCCAGGAGTGTGCGTGAATGAGTTTCCCTGTTCTATCTGCTTCTTTGAGCTTCACACATTGCAGCCAACAGTCACTTTTCCTAGAAAAGGTAGTGAGACCCTCCCCTCCTCCCATCTTCAGTCTCTTGCTAGTGCCTCCCACTGGTGGCACCTAGGAGGATCCAGAAAGCCAGGGGATGCCAGCTGAGGGACACACAAGGCAGAGGAAAGGGTGGGTAGCGGGTTAAATGAAGAGTCACCAACCAGCTCATTTCCTAGATGGATAGGTGGGGTGGGGTGGTTAAATGGGTGGGAGGGTGGACGGATGGATGGATGGATGCATGGGTAGGTGGATAGGTTAATGGACAGATAAATGGGTGGGTGGGTAGATGGGTAGATGGATGGTGGCAAAGTCAGGGAATGACTTATGGTCTCAATTTCCTTCTCTGTAAACTGAATACTAAAATCCTCCACCTATACAAAAAATATCAATGAGAATCAAATGCAATTATGTGGAAGTGTTTTTAAAAACCTACCACGTTACAATGTAAGTATAAATTTTATTTTATTTTTTGGTTTGTTTATTTCTTTGCTATTTGGGGAAAGAGGGCTGAGGGGAGTAAAACATGACTAAGGGTGGGGGTGGGGAACATGCTAACTTTAGGAGAAGAGAATAAGTTTGCTCAGCTTGTCGTTTGATGTGCCATGTGGTCATTTGTAAACTGGTAAAGTACATAATGATTAAATGATGGTGCTGATTATGAGAAAAACAACTAGATCACTCGTTTCACACCACCTTAAAAGCCCTTAAGAAACAGAAGAAAAACTTCATTGGTTTCTAAAGTTCACTAAGGCTTAAATCTTTTCAACTAAGAGAGAGAATGCATTCTACCCAGAAGGAAGGAATTCAACGGGAGGCGTCTGTCCAAGAGGTGAGAACAGACGCCGGTCCAGCAGACTCGGAGCGGAGCAGTCGGCCCTGGGAGGCGTCTGTCCAAGAGGTGAGAACAGACGCCGGTCCAGCAGACTCGGGTGCGGAGCGGAGCAGTCGGCCCTTCCGGACTCCCACTGCCTTCAGGTGAGAAGCCCTGCAGGGCTGTACCTGTATGTGTCCTCCGATGAGCCTTCAGGTGAGAACTTTTTGTGTACACTTTGTTGCATCCCTCAAAGTCACATCTGTGGATACGCCGTTTTCTGGAGTCTGGGGATTCAGACCGTCTCTGGCGTCTTGTGCTCTCAATACTAAATGGTGAAATGGAACTGGAAAAAGAAAAGATAAAGTTAAATGGTGAGAAGCACAGCAGTCCTTCTTGGTGCGAGTGGCATGAGACTGTGGCACAGTCTCAGATTCTACAGCTTCATAGGCACAATACCACATTTCCTGCTACCCCCTGAACACATCTCGTTTCTTAACCCCGAAAGGCAGACAGCATAACTTACTTCTGGTGAAACACTCCCAAGCAGAGAAAGACATGCTTAACACAACAACTACTACTACTACTACTAAAGCTAAATAAAAGCAGTGGTAGATGAGCAAATCCCCATTATCAGAAGAAACAAACTGGTAGTGGCATATTAACACCTCACAGTTTTGAACTTCCAAATATCCTTACAGAGAATATTTTGAGGAAGGGCTGCTGTAGACAAATGACAAAATGGATGCATTTAATAAGTAACAGGAGGGTCCGCATTGCATGCGACAACATAGAAAATCGTGTAAAATCACAATGTACATTTCAAAAGAAGTGAGGTCAGGCTGAAAGCAATGACATCAGTACATCAATAACATGACTCATGACAAGCTATTCTGGTTCAGTAAAATGCACCTGACATTTAACTTTTCTAGTTGGTGGTTCCTCATGGTGAGGAATAAAGTACATTGTATTTAAAGATTAGCTGTACCACCGTCATGAAAAAAAAGTTTTAACCATGAAATTTGGCCCTGACTTGCATGTTGTTTAATCTTAATGCCCCAGTAGAAAAACAGGATTAGTTTGAAATGTCAGGTAATTGATTAACGTGCACTCTTTAAAACCTTAATCTCTTTTGATTGAGATAGAAATAAAGAATATGACTCATCTTTTTTAGTTATCCATGAAGTTCTTTAAAATTACAGTGAAATATGATTTAAAAAAGCAATCACCCATTTTCTACTATAAAAAACTTAACCACTGTTAATATTCTGACATATTTTCTTTCAGCTTTTCTATGTTTTGATGCTTTAAAAAATTAGCTTTTAACAAATCATTTTAAAAAATTGAACATTACAGATAAAGATCAATTCCCTCCTGGTCTTTCACCATCAGCCTGGTCCTTTCTCCTCCTCCTAGAGAAAACCTTTATCATCGATTGGGAAGAGTTTTCTTTAGATCCTTCCAATTCTTTTTAAATATGTATACCTATACATAGCTACATTTAGAAAAATTCATAATATTGTTTTGTGCTTTTCAAGCATCATAAATATCATCACACTGTTCCATCATTCTGCAAATTGTTCTATCACTGCCTTTTTTTCACTCAACATTAAGTGTTTGAAATTTATCTGTGTTGATACAAATGCTGTAGTTCATTATTTTGAAGTGCCATATACAGCAACGTATCAATTTTAAGACTTATTTTTTTATATTTGAGCATCTCTAAAATCAGGATGCTTCTTACAATGGATGGCTAGGCATAGTTTCAATGGCATAATTTTTTTCTTTATTAGTGGCACGTAAAGTAAGGTAGGTGCATTTTAAAATAGATGACATTTCAGCGTAGATCAGGGTTTAGTGAACTTTTTCTATAAAGGGCTAGATAGTAAATACAGTATTTTATTTCAATTTTGAGAGCCATACAGTCTTATGCATAACAAAACTGCATTGTGAAAGCAGCTATAGACAAAAAAAATAGACAAATGAGCTTGACTACATTCCAATAAAACTTTATTTACAAACATAGTGACCTGTTTTTGTTCCATGGGCTATAGTTTCCCAACTCATGACTTAGATGAAATATGGTAATAATCCAAAGACTATTCATCACGGAGTTCTTAAAATTCAGTTCCTAGGTGATGAACATATAGACTGTTTCCAATATTGCACTACTACATTCCTCCAGTAAACTTTTTGGAATGTCTCCTTCTGCACCTATGCATTTTAAGTTTTCAGTGTATCTTTTCTGTCCTACAAATAACAGATTAGGCAACCAAGAGCTTTATATGATTAGGTAAGATGAAATATAAATGATATTTACCTGTGTCTCAAGCAATTTTATGTAAGATCTGTATTAGTGGAATGAAAGAACACATGCTATGTATGGCTAACCCACTTTTTTTCCAGCCCTCTTATCAATCAATGGGGATTTGTGGTTTTCCACATAATTGACTCAATTGCAGGGATTGGAGTCTTACTGTGAAAAGAGTCAAAATAGTGTGACTGGCCTGCCCCATGAAAGAACAGCTTTAGTCACTCCTGACAAGGTATGTTCTGGCACCGTGTGCGATTCCTATGAACAAGTAAGACTGTGTGTGCAATAATAGGGCAGCAGTAATTTATTTCTTGAATATGTAGTCATGAAAATAAATATGGATCTTGGCACTGGGGACCTCAGAAAAGGTCATTCATTGTGTTCTACGATGTTTGACATTTTAAAATTGAGAAAATGATATCGTGTTTATTTCCCTCAAATTAGAATTTAAAGTTTATAATAAGAACACTTTGTTTTCTACAATACTTTGTACACATTAATATGTAGAAGTCTAAACATAACTACACATAAACACACACATACAGTTTTTGCTTATAGTTGATTTTGGCTATTTATCTTGCTATGTGCTCGTGTTTAACAAGAAAAGTAAAAAATAAATCTGAAATCAATGCCCCGACACAACTTATCAACTACATAAATATTTGACAGGCACCAAAACACAAGCAAAGGCTACGGAAGGGCATAAAATTGTAATCTAAGAGTTTTGAATTTTCATCAAAATGAAGACATGTTAGATGGATGGCCTTAATGCTACGAGATCTCGTCCTCTGGTTTTCGTCATTCTAAAGTGAAATGTTTTAGGACATTATAAAGAACAATCACCTAATGGTATGTGTACAATGAAAATAGTAAAAAAAAAAAAAAAAGATTTCAGAGGTATGATGTGCAACCCAATAAAGCTGGTTTTGAAATGACATTCAAAGGGTAAATTTTCTCCTTGGTTCTCCTTTTTAAATGGCAGAGACATCTCAGAAGTTGTCAAAATTGTACCTTTCAGAACCACTTATTTGATCACTTTGTGGAAAGTCAGCAAGGTAAGCGAGGCTCTGGTAAAACGGGACCAAAAGTGTGGAAGAACTTAAAGAACACGGGAAGATGAGAGGACAATCAAATTCTAAAGACAGCTGTCATCCTGGGGCCCGTGGCATGATCTCACAGTTGGCAGGCACTGTGGGGGACAACAACTGAGGACTTGGGGTTTGACCGAGCCAAGTCCATGGCAGGAAAGCTGACAGTCAAGGTAATTGGTATTAAGTAATGTTGTATCTCTAGAGCCTAGAATATTTTGGGCATTCAAGAAATGTTTACTAAATAGAATGAATGAATGTATTGAGCAAAGTATTCCTAATTTTTAATTTCATATACTTAATTCTCAATTGATTAATTAATCCTTATTAGGATCTACTGATTCCAAGTCTTCAGATAATGGGCACTCAGTTTCCTACTCCTATACCCATTTCCCCAAGTTTCATATTTTAAATACTACCAGATCTTAGGGAGTCTGCGTAACCATTAAAAACACATGTATATAAGTGCCTCAGTTCTTTTCTCTAAATTTAAGAGCAGGACATTCTAAAGCATTACTTACAATTTAAATTTCTCAGTGGGAGGCCACTGTGATGTCTGTGTAGGATGCTGGTGAATGAAATAATAAAAATCTTCCCTTTGATCCTAGGAAAAGGTGAAGAAATGATCCTTACTCCCGGCAATATTATCCTGTCTCATCTCACTCTGGGGCTCCCCACAAGCATCGGTGTTTAGTAACAGAACAGCTGCCATTACACTTTGGTTGTTTCTACTCTGCCCTTCCTGTGGTTTCTGAGCAATGTGCCCTTGTTTAGAAGGCACTTGAGGAATCTTCAAACGCATGCAACCTGACTCTGTGCTTCAAAAATTTGCCTGTTCTGAAGAATGGAAATACGCAAGTAACTACTATAAATGTCAGGATAGAAATCTTTCAGTAACCCTTAGGAGTAAGCTTGGTATGATGAAAATGATTAAGGTAAAACAGTTGTTACTGTGTTACCAAATTCTGTACTAAATACATCTGTACAGTTCAAAAGAACAATAACTAAAGGCCCACTCCTTTCCGCAGAAGATTTGACCATTTAGAGCAGTGAATGAACGCCTGAGGGGGCCTCATAGGTACCTAGTTATAATAATTAGATCTAGAGAGAATGAATGAGTGAATTATGACTTCAGTCGCACAACAGTCCCACTTGGAATGGTAAGTTAAATTAGAATTAAACCCTTAGAGGCTCAAAAAGTCACATCCAGGTACAGCTCTATTTAAATAGAAGGCACCACACAGCTGCCATAAGAGAAATTAGGGTTAACTGTAATCAGCAGGTAATAGAAGACCATTTGTCATGTGTGACTTTAGTGTGATGAGATGCCCTTCACTGAAATTGGAGTTTCTATAGTAGTTTAAAAGAAAAAAAAAAAAAAAAGGCCAGGACATTCTTTCGAGGCTGGAAAGAGGACATACACATCCCAAATTTAACAACAAGAGCAGAAAACACTGCAATTCAAAGTGTTTTAGGAAATTCAAACACACAATCTCAAGAGAACTTCAAGGAACATGGCTAATAATGACAGCTGACATTTACAGAATGCTGACTATGTGTCAGGCACTGTTCTAAACTCTTCTGGCTTCAAAGCAACCCCCCAGGTCGATACTATCAGTATCTCTATTTTTCATATGGGGAAACTGAGGCACAGAGAGGTTAAATCCAAAGCCCAGACAAAGCAGGTAGTTCTACCAGGATCTGGACTCAAGTGGTTGACTCCAGAACTCAATCTTAACCATTATGGTATACTGAGTATTGCAAACCAGCGTATGATAAAATACGAAAAAGTAACAAAATAATCTGTATCATTTAAATTTCCTCTGTAACCCTGTAACCCAATTACATAAAATAAAACAGTACATAAAAGCATTCTTAAAGGAAGCCTGCTATAATAAGGCCTTTACTTTTCTCTTGAGAGAATTTTAAGGTAAACTGTTTAATAAATACTGTCACAGAGGCACTCAGTATACTTACTTACTATTAATCTACCTAAGAAAGTATTTTCTTAAAGTTGTTGTAAAGTATATATTCATTCCCAGGGAAATGTTTTTTTAAAGTCTGAGTTTAGCAGTGGTATGCAATAATGTCTTCCCTGACCATCAATGCCACAGAATTAGTTCCTTCCCTGACAGTCCAGTTTATTTACAATTGTACCAGAAAGAATTTTGAGTTGGCTGCATGACAGAGGTACCTTAGGGAAGTGGGAGCATTCAGTTTTAAAAAGCACATTTTGTTCTGCTTTCAAAGTTTATTTTTAAATTATTTTAAATAAGACATTAAATATTACCTACAGGAATTACAAATTGGCTTCTGCCACAGAATACACATAAGTAGAACAACTTCCTCGTTAGTCACTCAAACACCACCTTGGGAATGAATTATCAAGGCCATGAGCCAAACAACAGTCGACGCGACTTTGAGTTAACCAGGATTTCCACAGATCTCAGTAAAAGAGATTCTATTCACATGAACAATACAGACATCGTTATTTTGTAGGCTTTCTCTTAGCCAGCAGATGGCTCTCAGACGCAGGAATCTTCATTTTTATCCTCCATACTACGATAGACTCTGGCTCCTATTAAACTATGCCAATGTCTCTTCTATGATATTAACTGGGGAAAAAGTGCTCTTTAGATACACCCGCTATCAAATCAAATCCCCAGCAGCTTCATTCAAGGCAGAGCAGATTCACTGGCATACAGTTCTTCATTCCTGTCTGTCGTTTCCTATGGAAAACTACTTTTGAACAGACTGACATTGTAAGATTACTAGAGGCCACTCTCCACTCTTTCCAGAAGCTGTGACTAAGACATACTATTTCATGTTCAAATTTGGATTCAATAAAAATGTTTTCACAAAAATGTATAAACCAAAAGCAATATATTTGTTAAAATATGTTGAAAAGATCAATCTTAGCGTATAATCAAACTAGAGTTTGGCATTTTTTAATATGAACAGAATATGTCCAAAATGTATTTATAGTTTTGTTTTATTTTAATAAACAAAAACTCCTACTAAACTAATTAAGAGATAATGGGCTTACAAATGAGCCTTTTTTAGGGTGGAAGGCCTGGGAATGGATTCACAGTACATCATGATTTTATTTAAATATAACAGCTGCCACTAAGTATTTTTCCACATCATTTTCTAGACCATTAAAAAACTCACAACTATTACAGGCTTATTTTCTACTCTTTTTTTCTTTTGATTCATCATATTTTAGCAAGTAAGATCATACGCTGTTTTAAGCAAAAGGTTTAAACATTATCAAAATAAAAAAAGCAAATTATTAATGGCATTATCTGTGATTGGTTTTATTATCAAACTTTTATGATGAAATTAGACTGCAAGTGGAAAGAGGATTGTTCACTAATGAAAAAGATCTCTTTCAGATATACAGCATTTATTCAAAATAGTTATTTGGGGGAGAATGCCTTTTGCATTACAGGACTTTTCCCCATAAAATTAACTCACAATGTAGGATAAAACAAGGGCTCCAAAACGTGTGGATTTCTGAATTATAAGAGACATACCCACTGAATGGAAGATGCATAACTTCCTTAAATATTGAGGAAGTTTTCCACAGAATTTCACAAAAAACATTGGGATTTAAACTATGTTTCACGCAAGCAGTTGTAGCTTGGTGGATCATTTGAAACTTAAAAACCTTCTAGGTCAGAAGGGGACTGATTATTTTAATCTGAACGCCTTCAAGGCAGGACCTGTCCTCACTCTGGCATGGGCCCGGCCACCCCTGATTGCCTTATGAGAGCAGCACTTTAAATCTTATCCGTGGGGCTCTTGAACACGTCTGATCTTGAATCCTTCTAGAATCATTCTAAATTGTAAAAATAAGTTCTCCTTCTTTGACTAAAGATAAACTCGAAGCTCCTCAAGAGTGAAGATATGGTCTTATACATGCCTCTTTTAGAAGCTGGCATCATCGACAGATGCTTGAAAAGATGAAGGGAAAAGGGAAGGAAGAAAGGAGGTTGGGAGCAGTCTACACTATGGGGAATTTACATACCCTGGAGCCTCACCACAACACTGCTCTAAAGCAGAACTGGGTAGGAGGTGGTTCATTTTTCCATATCAGAAGGATCTTATGATAAGGCAGGTTCACTAATAAGGTAGTCCTATGAATGTACTCCAGGCAAAGGCGTATATAATGAGCCTCCATGTTTTAAATGTTGAAACACATATAAGATGTTCCAAATGTACAGTTCTAATGAGATATTGTAATACAACCATAAAATAAACTTTTGACATGACCATCAAAACAGGCCTCCATCTATTTTATGCTGATCATTAACCAGATCTATGTTACACTAGAGATTTGTTTTATTAAAGAGCACCGAAATTATATCAGTTAACTATCTGGTACTTAAGCTTACATAAATTAGTGAAAGTTTTTATTGCTCATATAGGGATATATAAATCACAAGACCAAGTAGAACTCACTGGTAGTTTTCCACTGAGATTTTTTGGCCAAAACAACTGTCTGCTGCCACAAATATGCATTTCTCCCACTGTGAAATGTCCACATTTAAATTTTGGAGAAAAACAAAAATCTTCCCATCTGAGAGAGAAAATATTTTACTTGCTTTTTATTTCCCTTCCTAAAAACTTCATTTAATCTTTGAATACTGATATAGTGTGGATATGTTGTCCCCCACCCCCAAGCTCATGTTGTAAGGGGTGGATCCATCATGAATAGATTAACGCTCTTGCGGGTAGGGGCGGGGTGGGGGAAGGGCAGGGGTGTGTGTGTGTGTGTGTTTATGTGTAAGTTCTTGCTCTGTTAGTTCCCAGGAGAGCTGGTTGTTTGAAGGACCCTGGCACCTACCCCCTTCTCTCTTGCTTCCTCTTGCCATGTGATTTAACATCCACTGCCTGCCTGCCGCTTTCCACCATGAATAGAAGCAGCCTGAGATTTGCACCAGATGTGGCTCCTCCAGAATTGTGAGCCAAATAAATCTTTTTTTTTCATAAATTACCCAGTCTCAGGCATTTTGTTATAGCAAAACAAAAATGGACTAATACAGAAAATCAGTACCGACGAGTAGGGTGTTGCAATACAGATACCTGAAAATGTGGATGCAGCTTTGGAACCGGGTAAGGGGTAAAGGCTAGAGGAGTTTGTAAGACTCAGAAGAAGACAAAAAGATGAGAGAAAGTTTGGAATATCTTAGAAATTGGTTAAATAGTTGTGAACAGAATGCTGATAGAAATGTGGACAGTAAAGGCCATGATGATGAGATCTGAGATAGAAATGAATAACTTATTCTGAACTGAATAAAAGATCGCCACTTGGCTGCATTGTCCATGCCCTAGGATTTTGTTGAAGGTGGGACTTAAGAGTTGTTACAGCTGCATGGCTAATTGTAACAGCCCACACTCAGTTATAGTGGCAAAGGCATGATGTAAAGCCAGGATTTATAATTAAAAGGGAAGTGGAGTGTAAAAATTTAGAAAATTTGCAGCTTAGTCATGTGGTAGAGAAGGAGAAAGTATTTTCAGAAGAAAAATTCAAGGATGCGGCAGACAGACTGGTTGCTAAAGACATTAGCAAAGCTTTGAGGCAGCCAGGCACTAATAGCCAAGACAATGAAAGAAAGGCCCTGAAGACATTTCAGAAGTCTCCAGGGGCCACCCTTCCCATCACAGGCCCAGAGGCCTAGAAGGGCCAAATTGCTCCCAGGGAAAGACCAGCTACACTGCCCTGGACCACCTTCAAATGCCACTCCCTGCATTACCACCACTCCAGCTGGAGCAGCCTTGCCTCAAACAGCACCAAGTGTGGTTCGTGCAGCAGCTCTGGAGAGCACTATCCAGAAACATTCCCTGCGCCCACATGATGTTAAATCTGCAGGCCGGCAGAATGCAAGAGTGGTCGAGACATGGCACTCTCCACTCAAATTTCAGAGGATGTACGGAAAATCCTGCGGCCCAGCAGAGACCTGTTGCAGGGGTTGGAGCCACCACAGAGGGCATCTATTAGAGCAATGTAGAACAGAAATGTGGGGCTGGAGCACAAGGGCAATGTCTAGTAGACCCGCCACCAGGACTGTAGGGCCAGAACTGTTGGGCCACAGGCACCAGTAGCAGCCCAGTGGGCTGTGCCCAGCAGAGCCATGGTGGCAGGGCTGCTTGACACTTTGGGGATCCAAATCTCTCACTGTGCCCAGGATGCCGGACTTGGAGTCAAAGGAGATTATTTTGGAGCTTTAAGATTTAATGTCTGCCCTGCTGGGTTTCGACCTTGTTTGGGGCCTGTTTCTCCCTTCTTTTGGCCTATTCCTCTCTTTGGGAATGAGAATGTATACCCAATGTGTGTTCCACCATTGTATTTTGGAAGCAGATAATTTGTGTTTCAGTTTTATAGGTTCACAGCTGGGAGGAATTTTGCATTTAGTCTCAGCTGAGACTTTGGACTTCTAAGTTGGTGCTGGAACAAGCTAAGACTTTTGGGACTACTGGCATGGAATGATTGTATTTTGTATGTTACAGTGACATGTTTGGTGGGAGAGAGGTGGAATGATAGAGTTTGGATATGTTACCCACCCCAAAGCTCATGTTGAAATCTGATTCCCAATGTGGCAGTGTTGGGAGGTGTGGGGGTCATGAGAGGTGGATCCCTCATGAATAGATTAATGCCCTCCTGGGAGTGGGTGGGGCAGTGAGTGCTTACTCTATCATTTCCCTAAAGGGTTGGCTGTTTAAAGGACCCTGGCACCTCTCCTTCCTCCTTCTCTTGCTTCCTCTCACCATGTGATCTCCTTGCAGCCAGTTGCTGCCCTTTCATTTTCCACCATGAGTAGAAGCAGCCTGAGGCCCATTCCAGATGCAGCTGTCCCAGAATCGTGAGCCAAATAAACCTCTTTTCCTTTATAAATTACTAATTCTCAGGTATTCTGTTATAGCAACACAAAAACAGACTAATACAAATACTCTGACAAATTAATGTTGGAAAAGTAGGGAGCTATATTAATATGACCTAAATTCATATTTGGAAGACATTTAGAAGATGAGGAAATGGAGGCTCAGAAAGATTAGACTAATTACTGTTCCAAGGCCACACAGCTAAACAGTGTCAGAGTTGGAACCAGACACCAGGCTTCCTGACCTCTAGAGCTAAGACTTTTCCACTTTCCAGTGGGGTTGTGAAAGTCTACGTGACAATTTTTACTTAGTATGAAGGAAAATCTGCTTGGCCACACTCACATTCTTTCTTTCTCATCAGATATTTAGAACTACAAATTACACCCTATTTACTTCTTTGCTTTGACTGCTAGGAAACTCAAACTAGTTGGTACACTTATTTTCCACTCTAATTGTAAGATTCAAAAATGCAAAACTGTATGGTTTTAATTTTATAGAGTAATTTTTTAAATGTACAAGTTTACTTCAAAAAGATCGTGGAAAGAGTCATATTATCTTTCAATTCTATTTTTCCACAAACTTTTTGAAATAACCATGTATGTGTGTCATGAGATCCTTTCTGAACTAGGTGAACTATTAATGATGAACAAGGGAACAAAACCAAAAAACGGAACATGCTGCTCTTTAAAATGAAGAAAACCATATGAAATTTGAATCTGGGTTAGTTGCAGACTTCTAAATTAAAGTTTTGTGATCAATAAATTCACATCATCTTTAAGGAAAAAAAGAAAACAAGAATCCTGATTTTTGTGGTAGAAAAAAATAGGACTTGTAATCTGAAAATATAGATATGAATTACAGCTTATAACTTTTTAGCTAGGGTATCTTAGACATTTATTCAATTTGATTTTCAGATTCCCATATTTCAAATATATATTTAACAGCGACTACTGAACGGAGCTTTCATGAAGATTAGCTTAGGGTACTGTAAAGCTGACCCAATGTTGAATATAACCCCAACACTTCTTAACATTGTGCTCATTCTTCATTCTTTGGTTAATAACAACTTTATTAAGATATAATTCACATGCCATAAAAGTTACTCTTACAAAGTATACAATTCAGTAACATTCAGTACATTCACAATGTTGTGCAACCATCCCCTCCATCTAGTCCCCAAACATTTTTATAACCCTAAAAGAAAACAACATACTCATAAGCAGTCATTCTGCCTTCCCCCTAGTCCTTGATAAGTATTAACCTACTTTTTGTCTCGATGGATTTGTCTATTCTGAACATTTAACAGAAATAGAATCACATATTACATGGCCTTTTGTGTCTGGCTTCTGTCACTGAGGATAAAGTTTTCCAGGTTGATCCATGTCATAGCATGCAGCAATACTTCATTTCATTTTATAGTCAAAAATTATCCCATTTTGTGAATATATCACATTTTGTTTATCCATCCACTCATTAGTTGCTGGAAATTAGGGTTGAGTCTGCTTTTCAGCTATTATGAATAATGCTGCTATGAACATTTGTGTACAAGTTCCTGTGTGGACTAATGTTTTTAAATCGCTTGCTTATATACTTAGCAGTAGAATTACTAGATCATATGGTAATTCTATGCTTAATATTTTGAAGAATTGCCTGATTGTCTTCCAAAGTGGCTGTACCATTTTATAATCTCACCAGCATTATGAGAAAAGTTCCAGTTTCTCCACATCCTAACACATTGTTTGTCTTAATTTTAGCCATCCTAGAAGGTATGAAGTGGTATTGCATTGTGGTTTTGATTAGCAATTCCATAATGACTAATGACGTTGAGAATCTTTTCATGTGCTCATAGGCCATTGTATATCTTCTTTAAAGAAACGTCTATTTTTATACTTTGTCCATTTTTAATTGTATTTTTATTGTTGAGTTATAGATTTATTTATATATTCTAGACATAAGTCCCTTATCAGACATATGATTTGCAAATATGTTCTGTGGGTTATCTTTTCACTTCCTTGATCATGTCCTTAAAACACAAAAGTTTTAAATTTTGATTAAGTCCAATTTAAAATTTATTTTGTGGTATATGTGTTTGGTGTTGTTATCTAAGATGGCTTTGACTAACCTAAGTCTCAGAGATTTACTCCTATGTTTTCTTTTAAGAATTTTATAGATTTAGCTCTTACATTTAGATCTGTGATCCATTTTGAGTTAATTTTTATATATGGTGTAAGAAAGGAAGAAGTCCAATTTTATTCTTTTGTATGTGGATATCCAGTTTTCCTAGCACCATTTGTTGAAAAGATTATTCTTCCCTCTCTGAATTGTCTTGATGCCCTTGTCAACATCAAATGGCCATAAGTGTAAGGGTTTACTCATGGACTCGTGCATTATTCCACTGATCTATATGTGTATAATTATCCCAGTAGTACACTTTTTTATTTCATAGCTTTGAGGTAAATTTTAAAAATGGAAAGCATTAGTCCGCCAAGCTTCTTTTTTTCCCCCAAGACTGTTTCCATTTGAAATTTAGAATCATCTTATCAATTTCTGCAAAAGAAAATGCAGCTGGTATTTGGATATGTATTGCATTAAATCTGTAGACCAGTTTGTAAAATGCTGCCATCTTACCAATGTTAAGTCTTTCAATCCAGGAACACAGGATGTCTTTCCATTTAAGTAAAAAAAAATTTTTTTCCTTTTTGTCTTTTTTACTGACCGGTAACAGGATCACAACCTTCGGTGTTGCGCCCGCACCACGCTCAGCCAGTGAGCGGGAACCGGTCTCCACGTGGGATCTGAACCCTCGGCAGGAGCGCCGCCACGCTCCTAAGCGGCGCACTCTCCAGTGCGCCACAGTGCCGGCCCATAAGTAAAAAAATTTTAATGATGTTTTTTAGTTTTCAGTATTCACGTCTTACACTTCTTTCATTAAATTTATTCCTAGCTATTTTCTTTTTCATGCAATTGTAAATGGAATTGTTTTCTTAATTTCATTTTCAGATTGTCCACTGTTAGTGTATAGAATACAATTGATTTTTGTACGTTGATCTTGTGCCCTGCAACCTTGCTGAACTCATTTGTCAGTTCGAATAGTTTTGGGGGATTTTCTATGTACAATCTTTACATAGCTAAATAATAAAAATCTTTAGGATTTTCTATATACAAGATCACATCATCTGCAAAGAGAGGTAGTTTTATTTTTTTCCCTTTCTATTTAGATTTTTTTTCTTCTTAAGTGCCCTGGCTAGAATGTTGAGTGAAAGTGGTGAGTGTGGACATCCTTGTCTTGTTCCTGATCTCTCACCATTACTAATGTTAGATGTGAGTTTTTCAGATGCTCTTTATCAAGTTGAGGACATTCCCTTCTATTCCTAGTATGCTGAGTGTTTTCGTTATGAAAAGATGTTGGATTTTGTCAGTGCCTTTTCTGTATCTATTAAAATAATCACATGGTTTTGTCTTTTATTCTATTAATACGGTGTATTATATTGATTTTCATATGTCAAACCAGCCTCATGCCTGGGTTAAATTCCACTTTTTTATATGTTGCCAAATTTCATTTGCTTGTATTTTGTTGAGGGCTTTTGAGTCTATATTCATAAGGGATACTGGTATATAGTTTTCTTGTGAGGTCTCTGTCTGGTTTGGGTATCAGGGTAATGTTGGCCTCACAGAGTAACTTGGAAAGTGTTCTAGGTTCCTGCTTGACCTAGAGCTCTACGGTAGTACCATGTTTACTCCAAGAAACATTCCTTACTATGTCAGCTTTTCCCATTTGCAGATATTTACCTTTTTTTTCTGATCTCAGTTTTCTCTTAGCCTGATTCCACGGAGTGGCTGTGTCTGACATTTCTATGCTATTGGCCCTACTCTCACCTAGAACTTCTCATATCACTAAAGTCTCGAGACCATGCTGTCCACCAAGGGCACAGATGTAGTCCTTCTCTATTCACCTAAGAAGAAAGATCAGATAAGAATTTTGCAAGTTTTAAAGTATCATGTAAATATCACTCCATTATTGTTCATAGGATCAGAGTATTGCCTGACATTATTGTTCAACTCTCAGTGTGTACTGTACTGTTTATAGTACACTTAGTGTACACCACAAAATACTGCAGGTGGCATAACAATGGCTTATATAGCACCATACATAAATTTAGAAGATTATCACAAAAATTACATAAAGCTAGTGAGGGTAGATATTGTTATTGGCAGTCTTATAGTTGAAAAATAGGTGAGAAAAGAGTATCTCGGAATAGTTCAGTGCCTGGGAAATAATAGCCTTAAGAGATCTAGTCTATACTTCTCTTTCTATATCATATCGCCCCTAAGGAAAAATAGGAAATCTTTAAAATGTCAAGATGGCAATATTAAATCTCCTGCATGACATCTATTGATAATTAAATATTATATGCCCTGTTGGTAATTTTTTACTTGGCTTTTTTTTTCTGCTGAGAAAATCAGTAAGATAACACTAGTAAGATTAGTAGTAGTCAGTCATATAGGTATTTTTCATCTTAACACTACTGACTCAATAAAATAAAACAATTATTTCCTGTGAGTTCACCATAGGAAAGCAAATGGGCGTACAAAGGCATCCTTAGGGAGTTTATAATCCAGTGAAGTGTAGGATTTGGATAGCTATCTACCTCAAATACATGAAAAATGACTCGAATCTTTGCCAGTTCCACGACATATGGACATCTGAAGCCCTCCACCAAGGAGGTATATAAATTTCTGGGAGATTTCTGTTCTCAGGGCTACCTTGGCCTCTAGCATCAATCCTGATGCTGAAATCAGCACCTTTGTCCATTCGTACACCAAGAACCACCCCGTAAACCCATCAAACATTTAGTAGCCCTTTCTACTACAGATGCTGAGGGACTCCCGGAGCTTCCTGTCTCTGTGCCTCATGTGCCCTCTATTTGTAAAATTCTTCTGGATACCTCTGTGCTGCTCCCTGGTCCCACGCAGACTCATGCTTTCTTCACTTGGTTGGTGCTCTCTCTCCTTCATCTTTTCTCTGGTTTCTTCCACCATCCCCATCCCAATCTTAGGCAAGAGAAAACCAACAAATGCCTTCCCTTGGCTCATGCGGAGCAGCTTTCTCCTATCAAAAGCCTTGGGCATAAGGTTCTATCCAAGGCCTTGGCTGGGAGGTGTGGTGGGGTTCAGCTCCTACTCTACCTCCAAGCATTTATAAAGGGATGTTTTCCACACCAATCAGACACCAGCTGTTAAGATGATAAAAATTTCTCCAAACTTATTACATATGCAAATCATAACTATACAAGATGTTAAAATAACATGTGCTAAAGAGAGGCATAATGAAGTGCTATGGGAGTCAAAGGAGGGAGTGTCCAATTCTGCTTGGGAAGATCAGGGCAAACGTAAAGGAGGAAACTAGCAAGTGGGTGTTGAACAATATTGGTAAGCAGACATGTCAGTGGTAAAGAGAAAGCAGAAGAGAAGAAAGAACTGATAACTATAGAGGTGAAAATCACACACTCTTCCTAATAACAACTTGTCTAATATGCAGGGTTCCTAAAAGGTGAGTGAGAAATAGAGGATACAGAGTGGACAAGATGACCAGAGCCAGGTACAGTGGACTTTGAATGTTCTCTGACAGAACATTCACCTATAGGCCCTGGAAGAATCATGATTTAGTTTTATTTTCTGAGTTTTAGGAGGAAAATTGTGGCCTATGAAAGTAGAATTCCCTGGAGAGGAAGTGATTAAAATCAAGGCTTTTATCAATTAGAGAGCTATTTACTGCCATCATCTAGGCAAGTGGATTTTACCTGAACCAAGGTAGTGTCTTTAAACTTGAATCAGAGGGGTCCAATTCTGAGGAATTTCTTAAGTAGAACTGTCAGTTCTTGGTGATTGATTAGATAATCGGGGATAAGGGAAAGAGAGAAATGAAAGATGACCCCATCAGGTTAGCTTGGGTGACAGGATAATAGTAATGTCATTAACAGACCTAGAGTCCACAGGAAAAGGGGCAAGATAGGAGAAGCTAATGATTAAAATTAATCTATATGCAAACAATAGATTTATGTTTAAAAGACAAACAGAGTGGCACTCTTTTCATTTGCTAGACAAGAAATAATTTAAGAGTAGTGAAACTAGGTAATAAAGAAGTGTTTTCATAAGTAACTTGAATGGATTTTATAAAAGAAAGCTCATAAAACAAATTTAATGTTAATGGAATTTCTTTAAATGCTGTCCAATGTGTAATTCTAAAGGCCAGGTACTTTGTAAAGAAAATTAGACTAAAAATGCACAGTTTTTGTTTATTCAGTCAATTAACATTCATTAAATTCTTTTAGGGATATTACTAAGTTTATGGGTTGGCAGTTTACATACTTGATGACCTAGGTGATTGCTTTTCTGATTAGTTTTAATTATAAGTGTTTGTTTTGCAGGACCTCAAAGAGATGCATTTAAGTGGAGAGGGTGACAAAGGGATGAAAGTAACAAGTTCTGAAGCGCTAACTATGCCCTTAGGCAGCTTGCTGAGCGTTGTACATATTAGAACAGCGTGAAATAGTGGATGGACTGCAAGATGTGAGTTCAGAACTACCAGAGTAAGACTTGCCAATGCATTTTTAGCTGTATCTTAGAAAAATTTATCAGCTTCCCTAAGCTTTTCTTTCTTCTTCTATAAAACAATAATACCTACACCTTGCAGGGTAAAAAAAAGACTTAGGGTTATGAAAATAAAATACCGTGTATGAGCAGGTGGATACTTGGGAAATGACTGACGTTAGGTTGTTGCACTTTGGGCTAACCTCAATTACTAACCCCATTTTACCAGATGAGGAATCTGGGGTTCAGTTAAGTAAGTCATCCTAATACACAGATATCAAGAAGTGGGTGCTGTCTTTTTAGTACCTGTTATCCCAAGCACCTAGAACAGTGGCTAGCAGATGGGGTGATCAACAGGTATTTGCTGAATGTTAATCAAAAGCATCTCATGTGTATGTATCTTCTCCTTTCTTGACGTCTAAATATTGGAGGGTTCCCGAGCTTAATCTTCCAGCCACTTCTCTTTTCTGTTTCAACTCTTTCCCTAGGTGATCTCATTTATTCCCATGTTCTTCATTTGTTTGTTTTTTGAGTTTTATTTTTATTTTTCTACCTGACTTGAAGTTTCATTATGTCTTAACAACAACCAGTGGTGCCACACGGGTGTGGCCTTAAAACTGTATTGGCACCCCTACCACCTTACCAAAGCTATCCTGAACATCACACTATCCAAGTACATGTGCATCAAAATAAATCTACCAGCCTCCACTCATTCTAGATTGTTACTCTTAAGCTCTACTAATTGAAATTCCTTAGTTTCCTGTAACACACTTTCTGGTTCTTCCATTCAAGGACCTATCTTCCAGACATCAGAAACCATATAATGTAACTCATTAATAGGGAAAGTGGCTGTGGAGTTTGAGAACTGCTTCACAGACTAGTGACATTAATTAAAGATGATATCTCCAGAAAGCCCAGAGTTTCTGTAAACTACAATCTATTGCTCCCAACTCAGAGAGTTAATTATCAACATAATAAATATTTGATTCTTCCAGCTGCCAGTATAAACTATAGTACCTTAAGATTATCTGACTCCAAGTCAGTAAAACCTCATACACTGGAAAATTCACCATTTTATAATTTTCCACATTATCTCTCATAATTTCCACAAGTTTACATAACATCAGATGATGTATCAGGTTAAATAAAGATCATAATGTCCACCAAGCATTTACTGTGCTTATATAATAGGTAATGTGCAAATCTTCACCTGATGTATATTATGGCTTCCACATTACAACAGGGAAGCTGGTTATCTGATGGGTTGTAGCCATGCAGGATTAATGGGTATCTTGTGGTCAAGTGTTCAAACATGTTTAACATCACCAGTGTGAGTTCAGGTTCATTCAAAGAGTGGGTAAGGAAGAAAAATGAAGTACTGATTATTATTATGAAAGAGGGTAACCAAAACAAAAGGGCTTCCCAGCATAAAATTACATACTGATAAAAATATATTCCAAAATATATCATAGTTTCTAATTTTCATTAAAAAAATTAGAGTCATAAATGAGATGTTTTTTTTGATTTGCAGTTCTGTTTATCATATACTAACTTTAAAATACAATGATGCTAAGATAAGGGAGTATGTATTAACAGATTTCTGAGATTTCTTCCCCTATTTTTCAATCAATTCAATGTATTTTTTTTTTTTCTGTCTTCTCTCTAGACTAAGGACAACTTCTAAGGTACTTCAAAAAGCTGATGTGCTCATAAACCAGACAAGTCACTACGGAGCTTAATGTACTAAACATATTGTTGGGAACATAGAATAATTTAATCAGGTCTTCTTGCTTTAGGTCTGGTTGGGGATGGTGCAGCCCATTCTTTGTAAGAAAACTATGTGTGGGTGGGTGGAGTTAGTGCATGTGTGTGGCGCCATGACTTGGCTGGCAACTGCCTTGGGCGGCTGCCATGCAGGCAGCCATGCTTTCCAACCTATGGCTTCCAAGGACCTGTTTGCCAGTTACCTAGCTCATAGACCTGCATGTGAGGGGTCTGGGGCCTCAGCCTGGTGTGTGAAGGGTTTGTGACCCAGTCTGTGAACAGGCTTGAGGGGTCTGTGAGCTCCAGACCCAGCGTGTGTGAAGGGTTTGTGACCCAGTCTGTGAACAGGCTTGAGGGGTCTGTGAGCTCCAGACCCAGCGTGTGTGAAGGGTTTGTGACCCAGTCTGTGAACAGGCTTGAGGGGTCTGTGAGCTCCAGACCCAGCCCTAGCTCGACAATTGGCCCAGTCAGCAGGATTACGGGCAGGTAAAAGAATGTGACACATATTATTGGCAATGTGGGGGAATCCTATTAATTTTATGTTTTGCATCCTGCCTTGTCTTCAGCTATACCTGTGACCTTTCTCTAAAACATAAATTAAAAATAATTTCATCCAGTACCATATTTATTTATTCTTCAAATTTACTTCACTAGTTACTGAGATGGCCTATTCTTAACATTCTTCACACATCTTATAAATGAGTGTCAACAATGTAAAAGTGTCATTCTGTGTAACCTTGGACAAGTTATTTAGCACTCCTGGATTCTAGTTTCTTCATGTGTAAAATAAAATAACAGAACTAAATAATCTTTCTTGTCCTTTCAAATCTTACAATTCTATGATTCTGGTGTACTAAAATATTTTAGACAAACACTGAAGGATTAAGTATGAGTTAGCATAAAATATCTATGAATCAGATATAAAGTTCATACTAATTACCAGTCTAATTTTTCTTGTTTATTGGGTAATTAATACATACTTTAACATAGAATAGCAAGGCTTTGACTTTTTCTAATTCTGTGCATGAATATTATACATATGTGGAAATACATGAAATTGTCTCACTTATCTGAAACCTGTTTTTTTTTCTTTTAGTAGCAGATTAAAGAATATGTACACTATCAATGAAAACTAATTAAGCATCTTCTTTAAAAAAAATTCCATCGGAAGACAACCAGATTGGCCAAATGCAATTTTGCATTAATACATGACTCTAAACCAATGACATTGAATACCTGAAAGCTTACATTCTGGCAGATGTAAGAAATAGCTTCAAAATTAAAACCATGATTGTTTAACTTTCTTAAATCCACTTCATTCAACATACATTTTTAAGTACTCACGCTATACCTGTTTTTTCCATATGTTTTTGTACAAGACAGACAAGTAGTAAAAGACACTATCTCTGATCTTTAGAATTTCAAATCTGAGTAAGTAAATGTTTATTATGTTTGTGAAACAACAGCAGCAATAACAGTAATGCAAAAACCAAATATGAGCAACCATGAAGCAATTCAGACAGAATCTATGTATGTTGACGGATAGGATGAGTGGTAAGATTACCCTAAAAGTGCTGTGTTGGTGACAAGTTATTAAGGACAAAGACCGTGATACACACAGCCACGATGATATCCATACAACTTCCATTTATGATTATTTCATTTTTGAACTGTGGAGTGCTGGCCACCTATTGCAGGAGGGAGGGGGTTTGTGGATAGGTGCCTGGTGCTGCAGTCAGATCCGCAGGCCACACTCATCTAGCTGTGTGACTCTGGACAAGTAAGTAAAGGCCTCGATGCCTCGGTTTACTTTCAATAAAATGGAATAAATAAACGTACTTACCTTAAAGAGTTAGGGTAAGGATTACACGAGTTAATACATGCAAAGCATTTAAGACAGTGCCTAGTACTTGGTTAGCTTTAATAAATGTTATCTGACTCTGTCCCCCAATTCTGGACTGGGAACATCTTAGGGTATTGTTGTTTACCTCAAGTGAAATCACGAAAGTGTGCAAATAAAATTGAGTTCTAAGAAATGTATGTCCCTCCAGCCAAAAACCGCAAAACACAACAACAACAACAACAACAAAGTATGTCATGTAGCCCAGGTAGGATGCATAAATGAAGACACAAAACTAATAAAAAATTTAAGGAGTTTTATATCTCTAAAAAGCTGCAAGTCATTGCTCTCAGGCAAAGGTTGGGGGAATGAACACACCATCTATGTATCTTTTTCACTACCATTATCTGATATTCTCTAGAGATTCTTTTGCAGCACTGTAGAATATTAACTTCTTAAATCATTCTTGCATTTACACAGAGATGATAAATAATCAGACAACAAATTAAACTAGCTTTGCCAATGACAAAAACATGTGTAAATTTGTCTGGGGTTAGCACATTCTTGGATAATTTTTTTTTTTTCAACAAGTTGTCTAATATTCAACTCCAAATCATAATTTTTCCTTTTAGCTGAAACATATTACCTTCTGAGGTGTGTTAATTAAAAATTGGTAACACGCATAGGAATAGCTGATTATTTGTCCAGAGCTGATCTGGTGGGCTACAAAGGTACAGCACTTGTAGAATTATTCAATTTTGTGGACTGTGTGACCAAGAACTTGTGATGTGTTCCTATGCTCTCAAAGTGTAACAAGAAGTCTTTCCAGAAACAGTCGTGAGCAGGGACTGGATCACCATCGAGAGTTGCAGGGTGCCATAGTCTGATGTTAGTGTCCCTCTTCAAATTCATATGTTGAAATCCTCACCTGTTAAGTGAAGGTATTAAGGGGTCTTTGGGAGGTGATTTAGGTCAGGGGGGTAGAGCCCTCATGTGTGGGATTAGTGCCCTTATAAATGGGGTCCAGAGAGCTCCTTCTGCTGTGAGAGGACACAGCCAGAGGAAAATGTCCAAGAATCAGAAATTGGGCCCTTACCAAACATCAATTCTCCCAGTGACTTGATCTTGGACTTCCCAGCCTCCAGAGCTATGAGAAATAAATTTCTGTTGCTTATAGGCCATCCAGTCTATGGTATTTTGTTAAAGGAGCCCAAACAGACAGGGCAAACCACAGGGAAAATCTGCTTAAGCACTGTTACAGAACATGATTTAGGACTAGCCACATCCCCTACCCTTCAGTTTTATTAAATGAGTTCAATTCCTGATTTGTTTCAAAGCAACTACTCAGACTTTGTCAAATATTCTTTTATCTCAAGGAGGAGGGACGAGGGAAAGCCTTCTTGAAAGCCCCTCTGGGAGTCCTGAGGGAAAAGCATTTTGTGCTCCGACATATGTCTCAGTGTGGGAGCCTCTGCAGCATGTCAGCATGTGGGCAGACTTTTAGGTAAACGCAGGAGGAACAGCAGAGCAGTCTGCTCTGGCAGACAGTACAACTTATGGATGAAAAGCCCACCCAGGTTAATGCAATATGCAAACCCCAAAGACAGGTCTAAGCATTCCAGGAGCAAAAGGAAAACGTGAGGCATGATATGGGACACAGTCTCAAGTACCAATGATCCTTTTTTCTAAGTTTATAATAACTTCTTCCATTCCTACCACATCTTTTCTATAAGGAGTTAGATGTCTTCTAAAGACTTTTTATTCATGTTAAAGTTCCAATTCATCCCGACAATGTTCCCATGGAACAGAAAGAAACATGCCTGCATCATACAGAAGGAAAACCCCAATCAGATGAGCGATTTGATGAGATGAGCACAGGACACTGCCTGAAAAGCCCACTCCAGCTCCGCTGTGGGAACCCATGAGGCTTCCCATGCACAAGGGAGCCTGTCAAGGTTAGTTGCTAGGAGGTCACACCATCAATGCTCCCGGATCCACAAAAGCTTTGGGTTGGTCAGATGCAGCTGTAGCTTCAAAGCCTTAGACACTGGTTTCCTTGCAGGACAGTAACTTTGCTTTCAGATTTACAAACAATAATAGCTTCTATTTCTAATATAATAAAAGACTTCTATTGCAATCTGCTGGATTCCAACTATTCTCATGGTCCTTATGCCAATAACATATTTTCTCTTAACTCCCTGACAGTGGGTTTTAAACCACGTACCATGGGATCTTCAGATCTTCTGAATCACCATTTTGAATTATTTCAGTTTCAAGTATGTTAAGGCTAATATAATAAGACTACAATGCTCATCCTTGACTTCCCGTCATAAATGTTGTATGTTTATCATCAGCTCCTTTGTTTTCAGAGGCTGACTTTACACTAACAAAATACTGCTCTATCTTTTAAAATACTCCATGTAAATTTAAGTTGAAGAAAATCTGTTGTTTTTAAAAAATCTCAAGAAAATACCATTGTGAGATTGGTTGCTTATTTTTCATTTCACAAACATTTACTGAGCACCTA
The DNA here is from genome assembly GCF_000696425.1 of Galeopterus variegatus. Classification (NCBI taxonomy): domain Eukaryota; kingdom Metazoa; phylum Chordata; class Mammalia; order Dermoptera; family Cynocephalidae; genus Galeopterus; species Galeopterus variegatus. The sequence continues at coordinate 562,693 of NW_007726626.1, read as the reverse complement.
CTATGTGCTGGGCACAGTACTAAGCTCTGGGGAGGCAGCGATGAGTGAGGCAGAGAGGCACACCTGCTCTCATCTGCTACGCGTCTAGCATAGACTACCCAGTGACGAGAGACCTCACATTCCTGCAGCCACTCATGATGACCTTCTAAATGAGGTCAGAAAGCCTGCGGACATGGTGAGTTTCCAGCCCAACCTACTGTGGATTCTTTTCTTTCATGGTTGTTGAGAAGAGTCAACAAAGTCAATTTAATAAAATGCAGGGGATTTAGAGATATAAACAAAGGGAAAAAATAGAATCAAAGGGCAGTGCTTATTTATATTTCAGGTTCTTGCATTAGACTTGGAAAACATTCCTGGATATTTAAGGGGTTCTGTGGAAAATGTACAGGTTTTCACTTGGAAAAGCAGACAATTTTAAGAACTGAACCAAATCTCTGAAATTACTTGCTAGCTTTACTTCAGCAAAACTTGAGCTCAAAAGATGAAGTGCATATGAATTTCAGTCTCTACTTAGAGCATTACAATAGCAATTTTCCTTTCATTGAACTTTCTGGTATTCAAATGATAATGGCTAACAAAAGCTAGCAGTTAAAGAGCAATTTAATGTTTCTAGATACTATGTTAAATATTTTACATGAATTATTTTAATTCTTCCAACACTCTAAGATGATGGCATTATCATCTTCATTTTACAGATAAGTAAACTAAAGCTTAGGCCGATTAAGTAACCTTAAAGAGAATGAAGTCAAAGCATAGAATGTCAGTAACATCGACCCTCATAGTGTAGAGGACATAAAATTGCAGAGTATATACTTTCGAGTAAGAGCTCAGGATCCCAATTTGATAATTCTGTTAAGAGGACACTGCAAACAGAAGAGACATTCATAAACTATCCCATTAAGGACTTGATATGGCTTGGCCTCCCATTGCTCAAAGGAATGACCATTCTTCAGTTCTTTCCTATCATCACCCTCTCATTAAGTCCAGGACAGCCCCTGCTTCGTGTTCTCCTGGGCATAAAGAAAAAATTAGCCTTTAGTCTCATCCCTCCTTTGGTCTTTTCTCTTATTTAAGATCCTGTATGTTTCCTCCCTTTAAAGGAAATGTTGCTGGAAAAAGGACAGGAAGCAGCACGTAACATTTCAGATGGACTGAGGACAGCATGTTTATCTTTGTGGTAGATCCTCTTTCTTCAGTTCCAGGCTACACTCTCATTTCAAAACGTAGGCTTCCAATACGAGCACATTGGGAGTGAGAAGTTAGGCATATTCATGTATGAGTGACATAAGTATGGCATGTGCCAGGTGGTATCACTATTACTCTTACAGAATATTGACAAACGGTTGACATTATATCCCTCAGGCTCGACTCTTTGTTGACAGTCTTAAATTCTGTTGTCTGATCAGGGCTATCTTCTACAAAATACTGTTTTACGATCTTGAAAACACCAGAGAATACAGCTTTGCATTAAAAATTGCAATATGATTATTTAACAAGTTGAATGTATCTATAAATTTAGCGGCTGGGGGAACTAGAAAGAACTTTCATTCAGTTAAAGTCACATGAAAACTTCCTTCAAAATGGCTTCTAGAAAATCTTCCAAAAGATATATAACAGGCATATTACTTTATATGTGTGGGTTTATGTGCATTTATGTGCATTTGGAAGCAGTTTTTAAAAATCTGTTTTGGTATCAGCATGCTTTAGAACCACCAATAATTTCAGAATAATCCCCTTATTTTTAAAAGTCCTACTGTGTTAATGAGAAAAACTAAAGTTGTGGTTTCAAAGAAAGTTGTGGCTTCCACGAAAGGGAGAAAAATCACATGACTAGAAAGTACATTGACTTTTTAATTCATTAGTTTCTAGAGGCAGCACTGTATTTCAAGCCTTCCAGATAGAGAAAACGAATCTATACCTTTAAAAAGTTTTCAAAAAGAACTTTCAAGAACCTCAGTAACCTTTCCTTTTGTCTGGAAACCCTTCTTTATATAAGCTACGTCCCCCACTACAAATATTTTTCTATACTTCAAACAAACCCAAATGCCAAGACCTAGGGCATCTTTGAAATGAAGTAAAATAGAGCTGGTACATCTGCTTTTAAATTCTCTATCTACAAATAAGAATTCAAATCTCACTTTGGGCAGCCTGGATTGGATTAGGAGATCCAGTGCTAAATTTGGAATGCAAAGATCTAGATGTGCCAGGGCTGTTACACGTGGCTTTGTTCCATAAGACAAATCACTGAATCTCTATTTTGTACCCACAACTTCATCATTGACAAAATGAAGTCGACTACATAAAGACAGGTCTTTATAAACCCCATTGGCACATCAGTGGTAGGAGTAAAAAGCAAAGCAGATGACTGCAGTCTGCATGACGGACACTCTGGAGCTTGCAGCAGCCACATGGGGGTTTGTCTAGTATGGGGAAGAAGTGGTGGCAGCAACAGTAAGCCAAGCCAGAAGGGGAAGCTCAGGAAGAACTGCTCTGGAGCCCCAAGGCTGCAGGGGCAGGTAGGTGGGCACTGAAGAGCCATGCAAGGAACAGAAAACTGTGGGTTCTGCCTAGGCTCAGTATGACAAAAGGTGCTAAGCACCAGGCAAACTTGTATCAGGATGCTAAAAAATACAACCACAGGATGATGTGTACGTACATGCACAAGTGAGTGTGTGTATCTCTCTGCTTTATCAGTGCTCATTAACTACTGAGGGTGGCTAGCTGGGTTTACCTTTTATGAGGGGCTGGTATTTCAGAAAAGAACTTGACATTTATGCACCATCGTGAGGCAATGGCTGCACCTAAAGGTACAGAACCTTCTAGATTTAGCCAACTACATCCTTTGGACCAAGGCCTGCTAATGCAATCAGTTGCTTATAGGAATACCTAAAATTATAGTATCTATGAGAACTAACAATTACTCTTTTATTAAAAAGTTGTGGTTAATGCATTGATATTCATTTTTTTAAACTATGGCTCATGAAGTAATCTACAGTATGGGGATTTTTTTATGTATGTATGCTCTTTGACCCCTGAAGACAAAAAAAGAATGTGTTTTACAAATGCACATTCATTTAAAGCACATGTTTTAGGAAGAAAAGAGAGCACACTACTTTTATCTAGTTGTGACTAAAATCATGACGTTGTGAAAGAGCTCACCATGAATGGGGCTGTGTTAGTAGCCCTGAAGTAGGTTTCGGTTTTCCTCATCCTGGGCACTAAATTGTGACATTTAGGTCAACTTGGATGAGAGCTGAAGGACATATTCTAACTGATATAACTGTAATCATGCATATTTATAAATATTAGAGGTAATCATCATGCGTAATATGTATCTAACAAAGGTCATAGATTTTGACAATGACTGGATTCATATTTCGTGAAAGTATCACATGCAAGAATTGTTATATTTCACATACTACGTCAAGGTACTAAGTGCAAAAAGAAACATTCTTTTGTCAACACTTGTCATCAATCTGTACATATATAATTTCTAGAACTACAGGCCTCCAAATCTATTAATAAGCTCTAACTTGCAAAAGCAAAGCACTGTTTCAGATGATGCCAAGCAAAAATAGCACCACAATTCTGAATTTACTTAATGCTATTTTCAAGATACCCACCAGTTAGCACACAAGGCAAGGGCATGCCACTACACAACTGAATCAATAACAGCAGAAATGCCTTAGGTAGTGATCACGCAATCAACCATGCATTATTTTTACATTTCAAGGATAGTAATGCCCCACTAAATAGGTAGTACATGCTGTCTGCACCATGCAAAAGGCTATTACTCAAATGTCTGATGCCTTCAAAATGGGTCTCTGGACCCAGAGAAAAATCAGCATTCTCATGACATTTCACAATGGTATAGCATCTGGCTGGGAAAGATCCAGAGATGAAACCAACGAAGGAAAATACTGCATTACCACCATTAAGAGTGTGCAAATGTGCATGTAGACAAACAATAATGGGATTGTATTAGTTCAATTATTTTTAATTTCTGCACATAATAATGCACACTAGGAGAGGCACTGAAGGGGCAAAGGCAACAGACACAGATATACTTCTATAAAACTTAGAAATAAAATGAAAAAAATGTAAGTAATTTCTACTCATGAATTTCACTATATTGAACAAGGCTAACTCCTAGGGCCAACACATGATGCAACATCTAAATACGTTAAACTGGTGAAGCGTAGAAAGACAAAGAGGTGACATTATTTTTATAAAAGGCTGTCAACACACAGCAGCAATATACTTTTGTTAACTCATTCATGAGAGTTTGAATTCCACCTCAAAGATGGAGGCTTTTTGAGGATATCTTTATATCCCCAGCATTAGCATAATGCCTGGCACATACTGGGGGCTCAAAGTATGTCAGACTTTGAATTAGTTAATTATTTTTAATTGAGCAAATTTTGGAAAAAGTCTTAAAACACTCCATTTCACTTAAATTTTGCATAACTTTCTAAAAAAATAAGAGTGATTTAATTATGAAGATGGAACTAGAATTAGAACTGTTTGGTTTAAAGCCATGCCCCACCCCTTTCTTTCTTCTTCAAATATTTATTCAATGTCTGCTATGGGCCAGACCTTACCCTTGGTGCTGGGGACTCATGGTAGGAAAGAGAGAGGCAAACATACACACCCACTCACATGCACACACTTAAGGGCTGTGACAGAAATGCGCGGTGGGCACCCAGAGGAGGAAGTGATGAATCCAAGCTGCCACCAGAAAGAGGTGAGGGCTTTAACCATGGAAAAGGGTGTTACCAAGGGAAGTATGTAAAATGAGACAGAACTTTGAAGAACAGGAACATTTAATAGGTAAAGGAAGAGGAGTAAAGGAGAGGGATGAAGCAGAAATGTCAGGGTTGCCTTAGTTATATCATCCCGGGAAGTTCAGTAAACCTAGCTCTCAATTTTGTTACCTATAAAAGGGTCAAAATGCTTTCTAGCTAATAAATGAGATAATTAATGTTACCTACCTATGTATTAGTTGTGGCCCTACATAAATAGGTCTTACATCCCCTTATAATAATAGTCAACATTCACTAAATTTGTTAAATACCGTCCTTAAGAGTGTTGTATGTAATATAGCACATTTAATCCTCACAATAACCCTGATACAGGTATTACTGGCAAGCCCCATTTTATAGATGAGGAAACCGAGGTGCACAGACAGTAAATAATTTGCCTAAGTTACAGAGTTTATATATAGTAACTGAAATATAAAAATAAGCAGACTGGTTCCTTAATACCTACTCTATTTTGCCACTCTTAATTTTAAAGATTAAGGCAATAACATCTGTCAAGACATGTCACAGAATGGTTATGAGAAATAAATAAAATGATATATATGAAACTGTGTGAAAACTACAAAAAACTTTAAAATATAAAATATTGAAAGACGGTTTTAACAAAGTAGACTGTCGATCTCCAGTGAAATCAGACTTCATTGTTTCCTGTTGCAGAGAAGTGTTGAAAACAAGGAATGTGTGGAGAATCAGTCTGGAGACTTACCTCTACCACCAGAGGATGAATTATTTACCAGCAATATAACCAGGCATGCTGGGGAGCTAATTATTGATTCCAGGGCTCATTTCTAATGCCATATCAGACTCCTTTGTCACACAGAAGGCAGAATCAGATACAAATGATATTTAGATGATTAGTTTTAAAGAAGCTGATTTTCAGGAGTTGGAATTTTAATAAAAGTAATAACTATCATATAAATGATCCTGCTTGGTCCAGACCTTTAACCTAAATTAACATTGTTACGGACTCAATGTCTGTATCACCCAAAATGTATATGTTGAAGTGCTAACTCTCAATGTGATGGTATCTAGAGATGGAGCCTTGGGGAGGTAATTAGATTTAAACAAACTCATGAGTGTGGGGCACCTAGGTTGGCATTAGTGTCCTTATAAGAAGAGGAAGAAAGACTAAAACTCTCTATTTTGTGAGTTATAGGAAGAAAGTGGCCCTCTGCAGCCAGGAAGAGAGCCCTCACGAGGAACCAAATTAGCCAGCACCTTGATGCTGGACTTCCTAGCCTCCAGAACTGTGAGAAATAAATTCTTGTTTAAGCCACCCAGACTATGGTATTTTGTTATGGCAGGCTGAGCTATGACAGATACATCTAAATTTTAATATGCCAAGCTCTGGGAAAGAGATATTTTTGCTGTATTTTATCCCAGAGGAAATGGTAGCAAGGAGCTGGATGATTTAAGGCTGAAAGCCAATAGCAAACAGGATTTGAACCAGTGTCTTGTGTTTCCAAAGCTTGTGCTCTTTCATTGAGCTGCTGAGAGTCCTGTTCTTTATATTTATTCAGCCCAGGTCAGTTTTAAGGACCTTAAAAAAATTACTGGAGAATAAAAATCCACATTCACTACATCAAAGGCCACTTCTCCCTCTGTGGCCAATTATAACACTAGATTTGCTATGATGGTCATTTCCTATAGAGTAAACTATCTTAAATTTGTTTTTAGCAGGAGGTCATTTTCAGTGTATACTCTGGGACCATGAACCCACAGTTTGCTATGATACTAGGAAGACCCAGCTTCTTAGCTCTTGGAAAGATAAATGATTTAATTCTTTATAGCAATGTGGATTGACAGTTTGCATGGTGCCACTTAAAATTCAGTACCTGTTGAGTCAGCTCATAGATTCAAAAGAAAAAAAAAGATATTTATTCATTGTTCATCTGAAAACGTCATATGCCTTAATCCTGTTAAACCACAGACCTGGCATTGAAATCTTATTCCAAAACCTGTTTCTGGAGTTGTGATGTTTTGAGGGTGTTTGTTTCTTAGGAGGTGCCACAATAAAAACTACAAAGTTGATTTTCAAATCCATTAATATACACAAGAAACAAAAAAGCCATTGAATTAGCATGCCCAAAGGACAAAGAAAAAAAAAATAGCCATACAAAGCCTATCCAGGAGGTGATCCTTTTTTATTGGACTAATTACAAGGAAATATAAAAGGGCAAGTATTAATCAAGCTCTTTTCACTCAGCCACAAAAAACAGTGAGGCAGAAGAAAGGAGAGTCAGGGTGGTAATGCAAGCCTGAGAATTAAATTGAGGATCAAGTGGATCAGAGGGAAGGCCATAAAAGTAAAAATCAGGTTGAGGTAGGAATTGGAATCCTAATCCTTTATAATACTATATGGTTTGTGGAAATAAGAAGAGAAAGGAAACTTACCAATATTTTTTCTTTACACATCCATCAAGGAGGCTACATTTAAGAGAAAAGTGAACAATGACAAATAAGACCACTGAGGTATTTTGTAGCTTCTTGCCTTCTACGGCATAGATAGATTCCTGCATAATCTCCTTCATTATTTTCACATCATCCTGTGGTATAAATAGGCAAGAGCAGGCATGAGGGACTCAATCTTGCCCCAGATCACATAATTAAAGAGAATGACGGAACAGGCCTAAAATTTCAGCTTCTGAAATTCAGGGCAGAATTCCACCCTTATCCTTCAAATGGTTTGTGAAGCATAACAATTATAAACAGGAAAAGGGCACAGATGATTGAATCAATGTTTAAAGATGTTTCTAACACGAAAATACTTCTCGTTGCCCTCTGAATTTGAATATTTCTTCTTTTCTTAAAATACTGGGTAAAAAAATGGGAAACAGCCACCCCAAAGTGGAAGGAAACCACCAAAGTCAGGAGATAAAAGTTCTAATTCTAGCTCTAATTCTCTGGGGACAAAATTAGGTAAACTCTCTGGGCCTCAGTTTTCCCACCACCAAGATGAGAATATTGAAAGAGATGCATTGCTGCACTGATCAGTACGCCGTGAGCCTGCTGTACCGTGTGCTGTGCTTGAAGCCAGGAGAAGATGATCTTCATAGTGAAAGCCACTATACATAGGCCAACGAATACTTACAATAAATCATGATAAGGCTAATCATGTGGTCCTTCATATAGTACACTGGATCAGCAAGAAATAAGAGGCTGAGGGGTGGGGGATCGTAGGGAAGTCTTTTCACAGAAGAGAATTTTTAAGCTAAGTATTTCAAAATTGGGTTCCTTTGGTGGTCAAGGTGTTTTGGAAATGTAACAAGTTCAGTGTAGCTGGAATGTAGGGTCCACAGAAAATGGGAAAAATTTATGGGAAGTGGGATGGGAACAGAGAAAAAGGTGTGTGATGCAAAGGGCCTCAGACCTGGTGTTAAGGGCTTCGGACTTTGAAATGAAGGCAAAGCATGTCAGAATTGTAAGGTAGGGAGAGGAGCAATCCACTTGCATTTTACAACGATCACTGTTGGCACGGTGAAGATTGGACTGCGGGGGGCACGGTGGGGGAGAGTAGAAAGAATCTGAGTCTAAAGAGACCAGTTAGGAGCTTAGGGTAATATTTCAGGCAAGAGATGATTAGGGCATGTGGGATGAAGACAGCCAACACTGCCAAGAAATATTTAGGAAGGGGAAGGCTGGACTTGGGTGATTAGGGGTTTTGACAGAGCTGGAGTTACTATGAGGTTTCTAGTTTGGGTGATTTTGTAGACAGGGAATGGGAAGATTTCAGTGCTGAAGTCTTCTGATGGAAGAAACAGGTCAGGATACTTGGTGTTTGGGGAGAAGAGGTCCTCACATATTAAGATCTATTCATTTAATTGAAGTCAGGTGTCACAGTAAGCAGCCCAGGGATGAACCTGCACTGGCAGCACATGACCTCTTTCTACAATGGGCTGTTGACAGTATGTGGAAGTGGGGCAAAGAAATGAACTGAAACTTACAGTCCTTCACACTCTGAGGACACTGGCAGGCTGCCTTAGGTGTGTTGTTATAGCTTCTGTCCAATTTACCTGTGGAGATTTGTGGCTCGACCACCATACCTTTTTAGAGCCACTGGTTGACCACAAAACATTCTTTTTTTTTTTTTTGTCTTTTGTCTTTTTCCGTGTCCGGCAACAGATCGCAACCCTCAGTGTCGCCCCCGCACCAGACCGGGGACCGGCAACGGAATTGCAACCCTCGGTGTCGCTCCCGCGCCTCACTCAGCCAGTGAGCGGGAACCGGTCTGTATGCGGGATCCGAACCCCTGGGCGGGAGCGCCGCCGTGCTTCCCAAGCGGCGCACTTATCCAGTGCGCCACCGGGCCGGCCCCGACCACAAAACATTCTTATGTTTGGATTTTCTTCATCTCAAAAACTTTGTTTTTCACCATCATATATAGACACCCCCCCACACACACACTCACACACTCACACACACTCCTTGGTAAATATAATTTATATGCAAGTGATTCCCTCTTTTGTATCTACAGACTTGCACTCTCAACCACAACAAGCTGCATATACAAAAATTAATGTCACCCTTGATTCTTTTTTCTTCATTTCCTTCCATCAGCAACTGCTGTTGACACCGCCTACAGCACACTTAATTTCATACCCTTCTCTCTTGCCACTGAGGCCATCCTAGTCTAAGATGGCATCGTCATTCCCAGCCACAGCCTCCTTTCCCTGCTTCCACTCTTACTATCCTTCTGCCACGGAGCAGCCTGACGAAGCCTTAAACGTGCAAACCCGATCACTTCACTCTCCTGCTCCAAGCCTTCCCACGGTTCCCATGACCCCCAGACTGTTACTGCCAACCTCTCTGACCATCACATGTTTCTGCTTCCCCCTCATTCACTTTTCTGCTCCCTGAATGTTCCATGTTGGTTCCCATTTAAGGCCCTGGCGTGAGTTGTTTCTAGCACCTGGAGTAATTTCCCCAGATGCTCATGCAGCTGGGTCTTGTCCTTCAGCTCCCAGCTTCCACATCAAGAGGCTTTTCCTGACCAAGCCCCTTGGCTTGCTTTGCAGTCACCTCCAATTGTCTCCCAGTTACACTGCCATTAGAGCACTTATCGCTACCAGAATCTGCCAGTTGCCTCTCTCACTCCACTACATGGTAAACTCCATGAGAGCAGGGCCCCTTGTCTGTCTTGTTAAATAGTGTCCCCAGAGTGCAGGAAAGTGGTTGGGTCGTTGCAGGCACAATAATTAACAAAATGAAGGAACCAATGAATGAACACAAATATTCTGGAAAAATGATACTATTGAGTAAAAAGGAAAAAAATAATTTCTGGCACTTTCAAAAGTGATCAATCAGGTTTACAAGAGATGTAGAATCTCAATACTTACATTGTAAATTCAAACTAAATGCAGGCTAGGAGAAAATAAAAATGGCAAGCAAGTAAAGGCAGCTAGGCAGAGAAGAAATGTGACTAATCCATTCTAAGAAGGCAGAGGGTTTAAAATGAACAAGGAGCACTCTTACTGCTATCCTCATTTTCTAGAAGGTATTGTTGGTATCTTCTGGTATTTTTCGAAACCCTTTTACCCCTGAAAACTATCATTACAATCACCAACAACGTTCAATCAAGTCTCCCATTCAGGAAAGGAGAGAGAGGCAGACGTGTAAACTTACACGTTACCTATTCTTTTCATATTTTCCCGTCCTTCCATCCCAATATGTTTTGCTTTAGTGCTCCTGGAGGCAGCCCTCACATAGAATACGATGTCAGTAGTGCCCCTGCAATATGGTAGTCCTGAAAAGCGAGACTAGAAAGCCAAATGTGGCAGCACAAAATTTCTGGCTGTGCAGTCTTCTTTATTGGGGAGGATTTTCCATTAAAAAATGTCTTGACAATTAAAAAAACTGTTAGTGCTAGGTACTGTCAATTCCTTATTACCAAAATAAAAATGGACCAGATTGCTTATTATTCTGGAGGCTGCTGCTTTTGGTTTCAGGTTTAGCATCACTTAGGTGAGTCTCAGTGTCTCTTCTTCTCACTGGTGCTTCCAGGACTCTCAGCTCTCATTATATGAGTTTGCCCTGCTACCTGCCCTCTCCTAGGAGAAAGGAAAGAGCATCAGCCACACAATTGGATGAGAAATGTAGCCCTAGTGGAGCTCCTGAGCTAATATTTGAAACCCATCCTGGATTGTGCAAAAGGCATTTTCTATTAGCCAGGGTAAGGATGACTTCCAAAGAACTGAGACTACTGTACAAGAGGAAGTCTTCCAGTGGCTTAAGTTTCTATGATCAGTAACAAGGTTACTGTCAGCAAAAATGGAAAAACTCATTAGGGTCACCAAAACCTCACGGGGAATAAGAAGTACTTCAGAACGTTCATGGAAAAATAGAATTAAAAGATAATATGAATCTTTCCATGAATTTTTTTAAAGACCCCTCATATCGGCACACTACCGTTGGTAGGCGGAAGGGGGACGGAATGAGTGCAGATCCACTTAGAGGTGGAGATTAAGTCACCCGGCTGCATTGCAGTTTTACAGTTACAGTACATCAATGTTTACTGTAAAGATATTTCACAAGTATTCATAGTACGCTGTCAAAATTTATCAACTTTTACCTCTAGGTGGCAGCAACTTTCTTCTGTTCTTAACACGGTTGAGTTTGGCCTTTGTTTCCTACCTCCAATAAAACTCCATGCCTCCTTGTTTTTCCCAAATAAATACTTCACAGCCTGTGTAGTTTGGGGAAGATTACTGTAAATCACTTTCACTGTAAGAAATCAGTCCATTCTTCAGTTAAGCTGCAAGGTTCTTCAAAGAGTACAAAATAATTCAGGTCTAAAGTGAAAAATAATAGAAAGGTATTTTCTTTTCTCTCTCCATACCTATAAACTGCAAACTCTAAGAAATGTTTCTTTTTCTTTTCAGACCTCTAAGGAAAAAAGGCAACGAGGAGAGGAATGGGAAAATAGATGGAATTGGAGAGATTTCCATTTTACAATGTCATTAATTTAATCCTATGGGTGGTTTAAATCATTGCTCTTCTACAGGATGTAACCTGATGTGTTCATTTATGAAAGCATTCCAAAATATTATAGGATGGAAGAGAAGATTTCATGATCACAGAAAAATGATAACCTACAGAGAGAGTTACCCTTCTGGTTGATTTAGCCTTCACAGAAACTATCTTTTCTGATTAGATGTAACACGTGGCCCTTCTGGAGCACATAATTACCTAATGTATTGAACCTCAGCCCTATCTAAATATACCCACCAGCTCCAGGCCAGTTCAGGATTCTAAGTTGTGAGAGTTAAGAAGGGCCCAAGAGACTTGAAGTAAATTATAGCCACCTTTGAAGCTGTAATAAGAGCTGGGTGTGTCAATGAATCACCTAGGTGGTAGTAAAGAGATTCCTTTTATGTAAAGTTAAAATTTGACTGTGGGCTAATATCTGGGGTTTATGAAGCACTTTCTTTCAAGGTGATACTATGAAGAGTACTTTCTCTTGGGCACTCTTCCCAAGACCTAATTTGAATAGTTTGGGTTAGACATCATTCATTTAAGAGAAATACTGAAGTGCAGAAAGCATAAAGACTAATATAGCATAAGTGACAAATTTATGCCAGAACCCAAGCTTGTAGACACAGTCTTTATGTATTTCATAAGAGGTTCCTCTGTCTTCTGCTTATTTTACATATCCTATCACATTAACTATTCATATTATCAGAATAACTATGTATCTTGGTTTTAAAGGCTGCATTTTTAAATATGTAATTCAAAGTAAGATTTCTGGAGAAGAGAAAGTTCCAGGCGATTAAGATATAACGCCCTTAGTTTCAAGGAGAGTAGGGTCTTTTTAACTAAACATCCTTTTTTTGTTTTGGCCATTCAATAAACAAGAGTAAGATCTGAGAAAAGCCCCTTATTTTAGTTACTAATGATACAGTATCTTCATCATCTAAAATATAAGAAATTATGGCCTCAAAGGAAAAACATTAAAGTTCATAATTCTGTAAAAGCTACTTCCCTTAGTGACAGCCTCTAATGAATGGTAGGCAATGTGGATGATGCTAGCTTATAAAGAGTAGTCTTTCCCATCATTTTTGCCACTAACACCTCCCTCTCTTTGGGCAATTACTTCCTCTTCATGTATTCTTAGTAGAACTGTTAACCAGGGCTGGGCATCCGACCCAGGCTCGGACCAAACATACTCTGGCTTCCGGAGTTCGCGCTGACTCATTTAGGCCTGTGCCTTCTCATTAAATCCTGCTCCCAGGACCCTTGGGTACAGTCCTGGTTCCTGTGTTTCCTAAGGTCCAGCTTCTCTGCTTTTTTATTGACTCTGTCACCTACCTCATGTCCTTCTGAAAATTACCTTTTGCTTAAGGCCGCCAGATTCAGTTAGTTTCCATTATTTCCAACAAAAGAACCCCATGTGACAAAGGAGACTAAACCGAGTGACAATTTAGACGGAGACAGTGGCTATAAGTAGGCAGTGGATTTTAGCAGGGTCCTCAGCCCTCTAGCTACTTATTAGCTGTGGACTTAGTTAAAGTTGCTGTGTTGGGAAAATATAGGAAAATAGTTAGGGACCCTCAGGTGTTCAGAATCTTGCCCAGCATCTGATGCAAATATGCACGTGTGCCCAGGTGTTCCTTGTTTATTGTCTAATGTAATTGAGCATGTGCACCCAGGTGTTTTGGGTTATGGACTTAGGTATAAAGGACTAATGGCTCTGATACACAAAGCTTTTTGGGACGCTCCAGGAAGCTACTAGGGCGGCTGCTCCTAGCTCTGAATAAAGCCTATTAATTCTTCACCCACAGCTCCCTTTATAGGACCTTTTCCTACACCTGGCTCGTAGACCTGTGTGTGGAGGGTCTGTGACCCAGTCCGTACAACAGGCTTGAGGGGTCTGTGACCCCTAGCCCTAGCTTTACAAGCTGTGACCAAAACCTGCATGATACCAGGTTGGTTTAAATTTTTTTTGACAAATATGTTACGCACAATCTACTGCTCTCTTAAAACCGATTTTTTTAAAAAAATGGATTATGAGGATACTGGTTTTACCTTAGGTGATCTAGTATTACTACCAAGAAATGTTAAAACACAGCTAATTTTAAGAAAATTACTAAAAAACTTTATAAAAATCTAGTGGTCAGCTGAGAAAAATTATAATCTGAGAATATATTTGATTTTAAAATTGTTAGTTCACTGCCCATATGTATACACAATAATCTATATGGCTAGAAAGACAAAATTACCAATATGACTGATAGATAAAAACCAAAACAAAACTGCTGGCATAATGAACATTTTTGCAGGGAACCCCTTAACATTTATTATGCTGAGTAGGATTCCCAGCATATTCATAACACACTAGGAATTTTGATTGGGTTCCAATTTTAGTCATTAATTCTTTCCAATATATATTTAGAAGACAGCTATGTTTATAATTGATAACCACTTTCTTAGCCCAAATACATCCACTGAAACATACTGTGAAAGAATAAGAAAGAATGTGGTTTCACTAGATATACATAAAATAAGGTCTTTCTTCATATTAATTTGATATGTTTATCAAAACATGACGAATACTGGTACGATCATATCTCTATCTATCTAAATATATTTTTTTCTCATATTGGGACACATTCTTTCTGCATTATTCATTCAGGACTCCTGATACCCACTTTTTCTTCATGTTTCATTACAACATGGCAATTATTTTAAAGTTCTGCATCTGAGTGAGTTAAAGAGGGAGAGTATGGCAATGGAGAAAAAACCCAGTTACACAATTTAAAACTCTGTTAAGAAGGAGCAGTTTGAGTAGTTTTCCCAGAGTAAATCAGGACTCCAGATTGTAAATTTTAAATATTCTTCATGGTTTAAAACCAACCTAAAAAATAACAATTATAGGAAAATATTTTATAATGCCAGAATTACAAACAAGTCATTTTGAATTGTGGAATAATATCTCTCAGTCATGCTATAATTAGTTAATGGGACACAGCTGTTTTATTACATGACCGTACCATGCCTGGCTACAGTGCTGGGAAGATGCCAGGAATCAACAGAGTACACTGATGTGTCCTCTAGGTCCAGAGATCAGGTGTTCAGTATGATGCTAATATGGTTCTGAGTTGTGGGCTGGTAAAAACAACGTACTCATGAACTTTTAATAGAAAAATGTCTCAGAAGTGGGGACCTTTATAGCTCAGCCAGATCTTATGGCCCTAAATCTCCTATAATTAGGGAAAAAATTGCAGAAAATAACTTACTTTAATTTTTTCCCCAAATCATCTTCATTGAAACCAACTAAAGCAATGCTAGAGACAAAAATCATCTGACACCAACAGGAATGTGAACCACGTTTATCACAGAGGTCTCTTGCTGAAATTTTGGGTAATGGAGAATTTAAGAAAATAAGACCAAAATTGTTTAATAAGGTCAATTTGGAATATGGAACACAAGTTTAAAGTACATATAATTGTCACCAAGCTAAATTTGAGAAGGTGGTTAAAGTAATTAAAGAATTCAATAGCTGACACTACACTATAGCATAAAAATAGATGTAAATTTTGAGGGATTTAAAATGTAGCATCACCCTGGAGGCACTTCTTTTTATTGTAACTCAGTATTATAGAGAGAACTTGCAACTACAGCCCATTTTTGGAATCTTTTATCAAACATAAGAAAGAATATGCTTCCAAAACAAACTTAAAAGCAACTTCCTTTTACTTATTTGCCAACAAGTAAGGATTAAAAAACCCACAATGGCCAAGCATTCTGGGAGCTGGAATTTTCCTATATTAAAGTCCACACGTAGCTGAATCCATAAACAAACAAATGAGCGAGGAGGAGATAGAGAGAAAGAAAGAAACAACAATCACAGTAATACACTGAATTTTTAGAAAACTAGAGGTGGAAACGGGGAGGGGAAGGGGAGAGAGAGGAGGCTAATGAGGAATTGGTCAATGGACACAAAGAATGCTTGTGTATTGTAACGATGAGTAAGCTAACTGTACTGATCTAACCACCACACATTCCACACAATTACTGAAAATCAACGTTGTACCCCACATGTACATGTAATAAAAAATAAATAAAAATAAAAAATAAAAAAACAAAGTCTGCACATACTATTATAACTTTTTGCTCTGTTAGTCAAGAGGCAAGGCAGTGGAACACTCTTGCAATTAAAATAACAAGATCAATATTACCTATAAATAATAAGCATGCAAGGATCTGTAAGACGGTGAGTGAGCACACTCCAGCAGGACGGAAGCACCACATATCGGTGTGAGCAGCAATGTCTTCGTTCAGCCTCTCCCATTTCTCCTTGCTCTCCCTGTCACATCAGTCCAATGGGAATTTCCCAGGCAAAAGCCTTCTGCTTCACTCATAAATGAATTAAACATTCACCTTATTTAATCTTTAGCATTTCTCTTACTCTCCATACAGGCAGACAACTGATACGTGGTGGAAAGACCACTGGACAGGTGTGCAGAGACCTGGATTTATGCCCAGGTTTAGCATGTAACATTTTGTCTTTGGGCCTCTATTTCTACATTCTGTAAAGTGAGGAGGTTGAACTGAACTTGATGATGCTCTCATTTCCTTTACGGCTCTGAAATTGGTAATTTGGAAACGCTCTGTCCCTCCTTAAAGGGCTAGTTCTACATCAGCTTTTTGAGAGGTTTTCAATATCAACTTCAGTGCCTTCTTCTCTTAAAACAAAAAAAAGTTTAAACAAGAAGGAATATTCTTATTTTTAGGACAAAACCCACATTTGTTATATCCCTTGAAAAGATTCCATGAAATCGTATCTAACATTTGCAATAATATGCATATAAATATTTAAGTTCATTGTAGCAATGTATATACAAACACTAAAACATCAAGGTGCAAAAAGCCTCCTCCTCCCCTCCACACAAATTTGTGACACAGAAGTTTTTCACTTCCAAACGGAAAATGTGATTCACACTCAGAATGCATCATAATTTGCATAGAGACTCTATTAAAACTGGAGCATTTTTATGTATATAGCTAACATAAAATCTCAGGCACGTTGGTAAGAAATAAATCATAATTGAGTCTGGTGGTGGCAGCATCCAATTGGTTAGAGAAAATTCTATTTTACTGATAATAATTTCTATTAATAATGCTTTATTTTCTATGTTATATGAATAAAGTCGCTATTATGTGATACCCACTATCACTGTGACATAACAGTTCTTGAGGGATGTTTTGGGTACACAGCACCACCACTACCACCACCATCAAACAACAATATACACCTAAGTCCTTTAAAACGTTAGGAATGGAGCAGGGGAGAGTGAGAAGTGGAGAAGAGAGAGGAAAGGGTAAAAACTGAAAGATGAGCATATATAAATGTGCATGTCTTCGGAATACTAACATTGAACCTGGAAATTTTTGGAGCATTAAGTCAACTTCAATGTTTAGTCCACAGATACTCCCCATCAAACCCCTCTGTCCCACTCCAGCCTACACATACACACCAAAACACAGTTTTCAGATTTCTATTATATCTTTGGGAATAAAACAGCCAAAGTAGGACTTGGAAACAGCTGCTCCACTGTGGTTTTGCTATCAGAATATAATAGCTTCAAGCAAAAAGACCTGTAAAGATCAAAAGTCTATCTTCACACTCAGTTCTCAAAGGACTTTTCTCCATTTGCCCCAAATGGAGCAAAATATATTTTTTTCTGGCAGTATCGTATCAAGAAAGAGTGGCAAATGCTCTAAAAAAAAGTTTACATGGTGAAGGGTAGCAGAATATGCCACCCCACAGTATGCCAATTTGGCATAAGAATTATTATGAGCTGAAGTCAATTAAAAAGAAACAGACAAGAAAAACTGTTTCCCCCCCCCCCCCCCCCTTCACACTCAGTTCTCAAAGGACTTTTCTCCATTTGCCCCAAATGGAGCAAAATATATTTTTTTCTGGCAGTATCGTATCAAGAAAGAGTGGCAAATGCTCTAAAAAAAAGTTTACATGGTGAAGGGTAGCAGAATATGCCACCCCACAGTATGCCAATTTGGCATAAGAATTATTATGAGCTGAAGTCAATTAAAAAGAAACAGACAAGAAAAACTGTTTCCCCCCCCCCCCTCCCCGGCATCCTCTTCTACTAGGAAGGGCAGGACAATTTTTTATCACTGGAGATGACTCTCCTTCTCAAACCACAGATGGCACCAGAGGAATCTCCACAACAAATCTTACTAGCTAGTCCTATCTCCCATTAGTTTCCCCCATGTTTACTTTCCCACAGTTTGCCACCCCTAGAAGCTCAAAGTCCTTTTCCTTTGTCTTGTCACTTCTCTAAAAAATTACCATTCTTTTTTTTAGATACCATCTAAGCCCAAGTTCTAACCACCCCTTTGAGATATTCATCTCTCGATATTCCCATGTGTATGTACAATACACACATTAATAAATTTGTTTATTTTTATATTGCTAATCTGTCTTTTGTCAGTCTAATTTACAGGGTCCCAGCCAATGAACCTAAGATGGGTAGAAGGAAAAGATTTTTTCCCTTCCCTACAATAGTTATTGGACCTAGGAAGGCACGGTCACCTCTACTCAGGGCCAATGGTGAAGAATAGAGGAGATGCATGAAATAAGGAATGAAATTCACATAGTGGGTCCCCAAAGGCTCCATCAATCCTCAAATCAGTAAATATTCCTATGGCACTGAGGGGAGAGACATTCTGATTGACAAGAGTGTATGTCTGGCCTGAATTGCTTCATTTGACCAATTCAACATTAAATGAGTTGTACAATGACCTGATATTCTTTACTGGGGTGCTAATAAACCCTGCGAGAAGTTCTTACTGCCATGCTTTAATCCTTGGGAGTCAGCAGACAGTTACAGCAAATCTGACTCCACCCTTACATCTGTCATTGGATCCCTGATGCCCTGATGCTCTCATTTCATCCCCGGATATGTATATTGTTACATTTTCTTTCGATTCCAGCAGATTTTGTTTGCCTTAAACAGACATTCTTTTCCACACATTTCTTCATTCTTCAGCTCCAGAGGAAACACTGTCACATGAATGAGGCCACAGGATGCCACTCATTTCTCATATCAACATTATGTGAAGAAAATGGTACTTAAAATTTTAATTCATCTTTACTCAATAGTAAACAGTGGTTTGGTAGCCCAATCATAGCCATTGACTTTCACAACCTACCAATTGCCATGTGCTACCCATGTGTAACTTAATAGTAGAAGTTCAAGCCTTTTCATGTGTTACTGAATGTTAATTGCTTATGTGATGAACAATATTTTTTAACTGATTGAAGCATTTGCTAATCAAACTTCACCAAATCACTGTTCCAAATTTTCACATAGTGTTTGCAGATGTAACTCAAGCCAGAGCCAAGCAACTGTTGAACTTGACATCTAATTCTATAAATTATCCCAAACTTTTATGTTGGGAAGAGCAGCTATGACCTTCCCTTCCTCTCTATTGCTAGCACGAGTATTTAAACTTACTGAATTTTCAGAGCCAATATTTCACAAAGAAATAACAAGTGCTTATCACTTCACTAGAAGTCGATGCTGGGTGATTCACGGGCTTCTTCCTTGCCAGGTGATTTATTTCCATATACCAGTCTCACAGTATTTACCCAAGGAAGATTCAAGGTAGTATAGATCATAGAAATTTTAGATAACTCATGACCAAATAAAGTACACGTATTAAATCCACGTATGCTCCTACCATAGTCAGGTTAGGAATGTCCCCAGGACTTTGTATGTGTGTTTCAACCTATCAAGAAAGCACTCGCTCATCTCTCTGCTTTTCCTACTAATTCTAGGTCTTTACTCAAAAGCTTTCTTCTCTGGGATGGGTTTTCTGACAGCCCTCTTCTTTATATTTTAACCCTTCCCTACTACCCACTCTCAAATTGGTCTTAAACAGAGTGGATAACTGCTCCCTCTGAACACTGTACTATAAATATATTGCCTTACAGCATTATCCATATTGTATTACATACTATATGAGTTTGTGTGATATAACACATGTGTGTGGATGTGTGACATTGCACACATGCGCGTGCAAACACACACATACAATCTCCTTGCCTTACAGCATTATCCATATTGTATTACATACTATATGAGTTTGTGTGATATAACACATGTGTGTGGATGTGTGACATTGCACACATGCGCGTGCAAACACACACATACAATCTCCTTGCCTTACAGCATTATCCATATTGTATTACATACTATATGAGTTTGTGTGATATAACACGTGTGTGTGGATGTGTGTGACATTGCACACATGCACGTGCAAACACACACATACAATCTCCTTGCCTTACAGCATTATCCATATTGTATTACATACTATATGAGTTTGTGTGATATAACACGTGTGTGTGGATGTGTGTGACATTGCACACATGCGCGTGCAAACACACACATACAATCTCCTTGCCTTACAGCATTATCCATATTGTATTACATACTATATGAGTTCGTGTGATATAACACATGTGTGTGGATGTGTGTGACATTGTGCACATGCACGTGAACACACACACACACACACAGATCTCCCCGACAAGACAGTTCCTTGAGGATAGAAACTATGTTTCATTTATCTTTCTAATATAGTGCTTTCTACAGTGCCTGGGACTGTTAATAAATGTTGCTAAATAAATAAAAGTTGAATTTTCTCAAGGCTGGTAGTAAAAATCCCTTTTGTTTTTCATGGATTACTTCTCTGGAGATAAAAGTTATTAACCAATTATCAATTATCATTACTCCAATATTCCAGAAAGGAAAAGTGAAGAAAAGAGAATTTATTTACTCAGTGTTTCACATTTAGCCATTGAGAGCTAAGTTGTAGAATTGGGGTCTCATGGCTGACAATCTGTACTCCATCCCTCACCTCATCTTGCTCACTTTGGCATCTCAGAGTCTCCATATGTAATGAAGTATCTTCAGTGTGATATGCCTGGTACTGAGAAGGAATATAAATTCCATGCAGTCGAGATTGGACCTGATTTCTCCCTGTTCTTCTATGTAATGACCATCGGCAGGATTATTGCCTCAGCTTTCCAGGTTTGACAGGGGACAATAGTGACTGTGAAGGACCATGAAGGATGCCCCAGCTTTTAGGTGGCATGTAGGCAAATAGCTGTATCCCCCCTCCCCCCATGCTCCATTACCCCCTCTGTGAAGAAGAAAAGCATAATATTTAACAACATCACCAAGCTATTGTGAGGGTTAATTAGATTTAATGGGGGAAGGGAGGCAAGCTGATTAGGTGCTATTCAAATTCAAAGTGTCATTATTTTGTTTCTAAAAATAATCCTGATTTAGGAATAAAATTAATTTGGAAGCTCAATCTTTGGTAATCATCTTCTCATACTTAAAAAAAAACATAGTTTTTAATCAAAATCCCATTCTAAGCATAATTCAACAAAGTAAAATGAAGCTCTGTGAATTTCCATTCATCTTTGAAGTAATACAGCACGCAATTCAATTTTTTTTCTTTTTCATTTCTTTTTTTCTTCATTTCTTTCTTTTACAATACATTATGTGTTGAAAATTTAACTTTGTGGAATGGAGCTAAGTAAACAAATACAGATTTTGAGCCTACATTATTTTTTGTTTGTTTCATATGAAACACTTGTGAAATACTTTAAACTGCCTCTTTGAAGAATCAACAATTCATGTTTTGTTGCTGAAAGAACTTTTCAGGTCATTTCTGGTAGGCGCCATCTATATTTTTGTTCAAGAATTATCTGAGTATTCCCCAAATTAAACAAACAAACAAAGAAACAAACAAACAAAAAACTTCCCTGGATATTTAAGGCTGTGGCCAGGAAAAAAATCATCTGAATAGAAGTTGGTACCTGAGAAAAATTTGGGTTGTTGACTAAATCTCACTAAAATGTTTACCATATCTCTGAAAAAAGAGAAACGTTCTTTAAAAAAGGTAACAGTTGGTAATCCTGGGAAATTAGATCCTATCTGTTAGAAAAAAAGATGTGGCACTCACAGTTTTCGGTGAGTGCAGAGTTTTGGCTGGAAAGGATTCTATCAACATTTATTTAGAACTTTCCACAGGAAAAAGCTACTACATAGCCTAATTAGTAGAAATGTACTCTCTATAGAGGAGCAGAAATAATTCTCTTGATTTTAACAGAGCCCTATTAAAATTTCCCTGAGACTTAAAAGTACTCATAACTTAGACTGCATACTCACCAAGCAAACTTCTGATTATTCATTCGATTACCCCGGACCCTTGATACTGGGGACGGATGTACCCTGTAGGCAGATGAGAGTAATCCAGTCATTGACAAGCATAATCCAGATTGCAAATAAAACAAAAAATGGCATCTCATTTATAAATAGTCATTTAGATTTGCTTATGTTGCTAAATCAAATGAAAAAGTTTTGGCCTGAAAAAGCCTCCAAACTCACTCTTAAGCTCTTATACAACACCCACAACTAAATCGCAATCTAACTTGGCAGGTAAGCCACATGGGCAAATTGAAAACCTAACTTAGAAGTGTCGCTCCTGCGACAACAGCTGAATCTCAGCCAGTTGCAGGCAGTCAACTGTTCTGTCCCTCAATTACTTTTTCTGTCTACAAATCTAACCAACCATGTGTTTTTGGGCGTAGTCCTTCTTAATCTGTTCTGATCAGGGGCTGCCCAATTCACGAATCGTTTTTTATTTTTTTCTTTTCTTGCTCAAATTAAACTTCATTAAATTTAAATCGCCTGAAGTTTTTCTTTTAACAACATAAAGTCCCCCCGAACTTCATCACCTCTTAGTAAATGGATGCGATTAATTTCCTGTGCCTGCAAACCAGGAGTCCCTCTTTCCTTTTTCACCTCTCTCTAGGTAACAAGGGATTGTCACCAATATTCCCTGTAAAAACTCCCCAAAGCAGAACCTCCTGTTATTATTGATTCATTCACTCATTCAGTCCAACAAAAAGTTACTGAATACCTAATCCTTGCCAGGTATAAAAGTGGGTAAAATTTATGTAAAGTATGGTGACCACCCTCAGGGAGCCCTCTCTGGGCTTGATCCCACAAGGGGAGCACAAAGAGGCAGTTTAAATGCTCACACCTTCCTTCAGCTTCTAAATTTAAAATCCTAGAAAACCAGACAACTTTATCCAGATGCCCAGGAGCAGAATCTGTGGAAATGAGAAAGCTGAGAGAGACAGGGTGAATACTATTTCTAGGAGAAAGGTCTTTTAGAAGTGATGCTCTACAACTGGGCTTTGAGGAAGGGATTGTCAATTCAAAACTTTACCCAGATAATCAAGAAGTGAAGAATATATTGTTTTACACACTTTCAGGTTGGAGTCAAATAGTTTGAAGCTTCCAGGAACTGCTGGTACCTCCCAAACAGAAGCTAGCTGCTGAACCTCCAACTCTTGGTGAGTCACTAACCAGCAAAACAATATGCCCTACTTCCGGCTTCTCTGTGGCCAACTTCCTGCTTGGGTCTGTCTTTAGGAGGGTTTGTGAGATCTAAGCAGTCTTTTAGCTTATGTTATCTTCACTTTCTATGCTTCAAACATTACTCTTATTTATAAGATGAGAAAGAAAGAAAACAGGGGTATTAAACTTGTCTTAAAGTTCAGTTAGAACCAACAGCTCCAAGGTTCATTAGAACCCCAGCTCTCCACAGTTGCTTAGCAAGTGAAAATCATTTCAACCCAGATAATGCAGTGCCAGCCCTGCAGAAGAGTCAACCAGTCTTTCCCTAAACCCAGAGCCGGACTGCACTCTGCACTTGGGAGGCTTATTTCTTCCAACATCCTTATTAACATTCTTTTCCTCACAGCGCTTCTCAATGGCTGCTGCAGCTGAGCTGCTCAGCACAGATTTTCTGCTCCGCATGGGGGAGGGGGTGTTAATTATGCACAAAGATGGAGAGAGGCCAGACAGCCCCTCTGGTGAACTGTCTCATTCAAGCACAGCCCACTTCCTGCTGTTTTGCAGCTACAAGGATCACCTGTTGGTCTTGGCATCTGGCCAAACTGGGGCCCAGCGGAAATGACAGACTCAGCTAGAAATGAAAGCCAGCTCATATTCCAGTACCCCAAATTGGAGAGGGAGGAAAAAACATGTGATAAAAACGCTTAAGAATTACACAAAAAGTAGCAAGGCTCATTTTTTCCTCTTCTTTTTTTCTGTCTGCTTGAGATATAATCCTTAAAATGGTCATCTGAATCAAAAAATTTAAAGGGAAAATGCAGGAAATCCTCCTGAACTCCCCCCCTCTCTGGGGTATCAGAGTCCCAACCATTTAAGTGAAGTTTCAAGGAGTAACAAGCCTCAAATATGCATAGTTCTTTAGTTCACTGTATACTTCAAACTTTTACCTTTTTTTTCATTGTCCCCTCCTTAACCCTAGTAGTACAAAGAAAATATTTCTTTTCATCATGGTAATTCCACCAGGTGAAGTTTGATGACAGATGTATTTTCTTATTGATGCTGCTTATTGTGTACATTGGTGGGGGAAAAATGGGCCTGTTTAATCCATAATTACAATACTCTTTAGGTATTTGTATCTTTTAGGAAAATTCCATTAATCCACAGATCAAACGATATAACTAGATCATTTCTATAATGGCTTAGCAGTCTTAGAAAAATAATTCCTTAGGAAAGTCTTAGGAAAAGAATTCCTGATGTTATGTATATAAACAAAAAATCATAAGTTTTTTTTTTTCAATTAAAAAGGTGAATCTAGAAAGCTATCTTTTCCTCCTCAGAGGGATAACCCCCCAAATTCTATTTCCTCAAAAGGATATGAAGTGTTTTTGTGAGCTCAGTCTTTAAATTGTGACGCTTTCTGCTGCAGTCTGCCTTCTTTCCACATATAGCAGCCAGGCAGGTAGCAAAGTCAAAACCCCAGTAGGAGAAACCACCTAATCTGCATGTCATACATTATTCATGACCCCCTGATTCCTGCACCTGCATCTAGGCAGGAAGCTTGCAGGGAACGTTCATTATTCTTCTCTTAGCCTCACACAGGCTCGATTACTGCTAAGCCACTTTATTCTGTAACTAAGGGTTTCAGGCCTTAGTAGTAACTGCTGGATATGGAAAGGAAAAAAAAAAAAAAAAAAAAAAACGTGTTGAAGAAAAGGGCAAACTTAGTTGTTGTGTAACATGTATTGAATCCTACAATGTGCTCTTCTGAGACTGACAGCTTATGTCAGATGGAAATGGCCACACTTGATGATTTACATGACATAGAAACAAAGAGGCTATACTATTAAGGCCGTATATACCAATTGTTCTATTTATATACACTTACTCACCTGGAGCACACAGCATGTTTATAATTTTACCCAATGCAGGGCTTAATTTAGCCTTCTTGTTAAGTAGGTGAAAATTTTTTAGATGTGTGAATATAAAAATGACTCTTCCTTCTTTGGGTATAAGCACTAAAGAACCTGACCCTCAAATCTTGTATCTTAATGACTAACATTTACAGTTAACCAAAAGAATATGATTGCTCTTTTTTTCAATATTTTCGTAAGTCTACCTGAATGGAGGTTTTTCAGTGTTTTCATGAGCCTACCTGAATGGCTGATGGCTCAAAAGTGGGATGTGAAACTGGAACCCTAACACGAATTATCGACCACCAATGAAACTGGTGGGGAAGAATACTAGTCTGACCTTTTTACTATCTGCACCACAGAAGAGTTGTGACAACTTAAATCCAACCATATTACCCCAAGTGTCATAAGGATGAAGTGATTAAGAGTGCAAACTGTGTAACCAGGCTGCCTGGGATTGAATCCCAGCTCCACCATTTACTAATGATGTCATCTCCAGGCAAGTTACTTAACCTCTCTGTGCCTCAGTTTCCTCCTCTGTAAAAACGAAGGTAATAATGGTGCCCACCTCCAAGGACTATGAGATTTAAATCAGTTAACAGGTATAAAATGTTTAGAACAGTGCTTAGTACCCAGGAAGCAGTCAATACTAGTTAGCTATTATCACTACAAGTGCTGATTGGATTGGAAAGGATAGGAAGATAGAACTGGAATATCTAGCTAATTCCAGTGGACTGAGATTACAAATGGGCTCTACAGAGCCTGCAGTCTTAGTTACTAAGCTTATACAACTTTACTAAAGGTGAGGAAACAACAGAGAGAAATTAACACACATAGAGTAAGATGAACCAAAAACTATGGTTTATAATGTATTGTTTATGAAGATTTATCTTCTGTTTACTAAATTGCATAGTATTTAAGTTATGTCCCATTCAAGAACAAGACCATAATCATAGCAATACAACTTTATTCCCATTTACTATACGCCTTACTATATGCCTGGCACCATGCTAAATACATTAGACACATTATCTTAATTTACCCTCCTATCATGTCCATATTTACCTTTAAGAAAATAGGCTTAGAAGAGTTAGGTAACTTAACAGGGTCACACAGTTACTGAACAGCAAAGTCAGAACTTGAACACAGGTATTTTGTGACCTGTCCTACTCCAGATTATCATCCAAAACTTATACATTCATAAATATTCCCTCCACCCTAGCCCAGAGGATGCAATAAAATGAATTAGCACCAGAGGCTTTAATGAGAGATTTAGCATTTATTGAAGCCCAGTGGAACATTCTATAATATAAGCACATGTAGAGTGGAAGTAATGGTTTTCCTGCACTAAAATTGGCACTGAACTAACTTTTACACTTTCTCTCCTTATAAAGCCATCAGAGCCACACCCATTACTCCATCAATGGATCAGTCCATTCATAAGAGCACAGTCTCACAATCTAATCACCCCTTAAAGACCCCACCTTCTAAATACCATAATTGGACTTCCCACTGTAAAGCTACTGTCTGGAATCCTGTTGACATCGCCCATTGTCTAGCTCTTAATCCTGTTCCTGATGCCAACTGTAGCGCTCAGCAACCACGCTAGTTGTCATGGCTCTTTTACCTGCTGGTAATCCTGCACCGACTGGGCCAACTGTCGAGCTGAGGCTGGGTCTGGAGCCCACAGACCCCTCAAGCCCATTCACAGACTGGGTCACAAACCCTTCATATGCCGGGCTGGGTCACCAGACCCCACACATGCCAGGCTGGGTCACCAGACCCCTCCATGTAGGTCTATGAGCTAGGTAACCTGCCAAAAGTTCTTTGTAGCCATAGGTTGGAAAGTATGTCTGCGCGGAGCAGATGTCCATGGGCAACGCCCGCCCACCTGCTTTGCCAAACTCTCTCTCTCTCTCTCTCTCTTCCTCTGTCTCCTCTTCTCTCTCTAGAAGAACACAAGAATAGCAACAAAACTAAAAAGATACATTGGTGCACTTGCACACTAACTACACACACACACACACACACACACACACACACACACTCTTTGCTTACAAAGGATGCTGAACCACACCCAACTGGACCCGAGGCGAGGGCCCTGACCAAACTATTCTATTCTCCCAACACCCACCCTCTTAACATTCTTACAATGGGGGTCAAGTTTCCAATACATGAATTCTTGGGGGACACAATTAACCCAAAGAACTTCCGATATCTTCTCAATCTCAACAATGGCAGCATCATTCACCCAGTTGCTCAGGCAAAAAGCCTTGGAATAACACTCGAGCCCTCTTGTGCTTTCATACCCCATATGTTAGAGAGGCTGTTTAGTACTGAGAAAAATCAGAATAAACCATTATTTCAATGCCAGTAAAATCTTTCTTGTATGCTTGAACCTCCTCCTCTCATTTTTTGGAATTCTTGTTCCAAAACATTGTAGGACATTAGTCAGCTAGTAAGATTAGATATTTCATACTTAGATTATTAGAAATTATTCTATACAATATTTTATATTCCTAAATCCAATATTTTATGTAATAAAATTATTAGCCCATACTTTCATCTATAAATTGTGTAAGTTATTCAACATAATACACAGTTTAACAAATCAGTTTAGTATATTTGTTGAAGAAAAGATTAATCTAGAAATAATTCCACAATTATTATTAAATATCAGAATTTCCCTATGTAGGATCTTATGAAAGTTAATGTTAAATTAATTCTTGGTATTGCTTCCTTCTTCCGTAGTTTTTCAGTTTAGCCCAGATGTTATTTTAATATATATATATATATATATATATATATA